>NW_026559509.1:0-24158 GCF_022539595.1 Amphiprion ocellaris | reverse complement strand
CCTGAAGCATATCGACAGCGTTTCCGTGGCCTTAAGAAAGGAGCGGGCCAGAGCTATATGGACTTCGCGAGGGAAAAATGCACGTTGTTTGACAGATGGTGTACCGCCAGTAAGGCTGAGGATTTAACCTCTGTTCGTGAGTTGGTGTTGTTGGAGGAGTTTAAAAATTGTCTGCCAGAGCGCACCGTAGTTTACCTGAACGAGCAGAAGGTTACTACATTACAACAGGCTGCTACTCTGGCAGATGAGTTCACTCTGACACACAAAAATGTCTTTTTCAAGCGTGACTCCTCCCTCCGTGATTCTTCTCAGCAAGCAGAGCAGCAGGTGACAGGTAGTGCATCAGTGGGTCCTACGGGTGAGAGGAAATGTTTTTCTGCCGCCAGTCAGGTCATATTGTAGCTGAATGTGCAGCATTGAAACGTGAGCAAACGGGGCTCAATTCAAAGTCAGCCCAAAGGTGTAGGGTTGATTAGAACTCCCACCGTTCCTGCCTGTGTTCCGAAGGCACCTGATGACTGTTTTAAACCATTCATATTTAAGGTTTCGTCTCCCTCACAGGTAGGGTGGAGGACCAGCGCCCCGTAACATTGCTGCGTGATACAGCCTGTTCCCAGTCTCTTATCCTCTCTGATGTGCTGCCCGCTCCATGCGGGGACTTCCTGCAATACGAGTGCAATAGTGAGGGGTATTGAAATGGGTTTTATAACTGCCCATCTTCACAGGATTCATATTAATACTGAGTTGGTGGCTGGGTTTTTTTCGGTGGGGTCCGAGATAGTTTCCCCATTGATGGTGTTGATTTAATTGTGGGGAATGACATTGCTGGGGGCAGGGTCTATCCTGTGGCTGAAGTTGTTGCCAGTCCCATTTCTGACCCTGTGCAGGACGATGTGGCCCGTAGCCATCCTGAGATATTTACTGTGAGTGTGTTAACCCGAGCAAAGGCCCGTGGGCAGGCCGAGGGATATTGACTTGTGTGACTCACAGCTTGCTTCTGCTCTGTTTGAGGATAGGTTACCCCCTGCTGGTCAGTCGGTGAGCTACCCTCCAAGGAAACTGCAGGAGTTAACTGTCCCTGTTCCTCCTCCTGCAGTGTCTTTGCCTTTAACCCGTGAGGCGCTCATCGAGGCGCAGAAGAGTGATCCCTCCTTGGCGAAATATTTCAGGTCCACCGGTGATCCAGACAGTAAGGTGTAATGACAAAAAGCAGACGTTTTTCTTCGATAATGGCGTGCTAATGCGCAAATGGGCTCCGCAATTAGACAGACATCAGCTGAATCTGGTGAGGACTGGAGAGTGGTGTATCAACTCGTTGTACCAGTTAATTATCGACAGCATGTGCTAGAATTAGGGCATGAGCATGTGTGGTCTGGGCATTTAGGAATCACCAAGACTTATGACCGCATCCTGAAACATTTCTTCTGGCCAGGTATGAAGGCTGGTGTGACTAATTTCTGTAACACTTGCAGCACATGTCAGGTTGTGGGAAAACCAAACCAAGTGGTGCCTCCAGCCCCTCTGCATCCTATTCCTGCTGTTGGTGAGCCATTTGACCATGTGATTGTGGATTGTGTGGGTCCGCTGACTAGAACAAAGTCTGGTAACCAGTTCTGTTAACCATCATGTGTGTGTTCACCCGTTTTCCTGAAGCCATCCCATTAAGGAAGATCACTGCACCCGCTATCAGCAAGGCATTGATGAAATTTTTCACCACTTTTGGGTTGCCTAAGGTTGTGCAGACAGATCAGGGAACCAATTTTATGTCTAAAGCATTCAAGCAGACTTTGCGCTTCACTTGGTGTCACTCACTCCACATCTTCTGCTTATCACCCCGGAGTCACAAGGAGCTCTTGAACGCTGGCATCAGACATTGAAATCTATGCTGAGGAAAATATTGCCATGATACAGGGAGGGGCTGGGGATGAGGGTGTGCCTTTCATACTCTTTGCCATCCGTGACGCTAAACAGGAGTCACTGGGATTCAGTCCAGCTGAGTTGGTGTTTGGTCACAACGTGCGTGGGCCATTGAAGGTGTTGAAGGAACAGCTTGTGTCAGGTTCCTCTAAATCTAACCTGTTTGCTTTTGTCTCAGAATGTAAAGATAGGTTGCAGTGTGCATCTGTATTGGCAAAGCAGGCCCTCTCGTCCTCTCAAAGCAGCATGAAGAGACGATATGATAAAAAGACGGTCAAGAGGCAATTCCACCCTGGTGATCAAGTGTTGGTCTTGTTGCCCATGACCGGTTCTTCTCTCTCTGCTCGTTTTTTCAGGTCCGTATGTGGTAGACAGCAAAATATCAGACACAAACTATGTCATTCGAACACCGGGATCGCAGAAGGAAAACCCGTTTGTGTCACATTAATATGTTGAAGTCATATCGCTCCAGGAGACTTCTGAAAATGTCCAGCAGGAGTGCCCTGCAAAGACAGCCGCATCTGCTGTCCTGGTTGATGCAGATGCATTGACAGATGGTTTGGTCGAGCCCTCTGTAGGGGAACAGTGTGGTAGGTTGTTGAATTCTCAGATTCTGTCCACCCTTGAGGCACATTTGTCATATCTCCCTGATGATCGACGTGGTGACATTGTTGGTTTGATTCGCTCTCACCCCACTTTGTTTGGTGATGTGCCTTCCCGCACTCATGTGATTGAGCACGACATTGATGTTGGAGCTGCTATCCCTATTAAACAGCATGCATACCGTTGTCCTATGGAAAAACGGGAGAAGATGAAAAAAGAGGTCGAGTACTTGGTTGACAATGGCTTAGCCAAGCCCAGTTGCAGCCCCTGGAGCTCTCCGTGTTTGTTAACGCCTAAGTCGGATGGTACTCCTCGTTTTTGTACTGATTTCAGGAAGGTTAATGCAGTTACTGTCCCTGATTTCGTTCCCATTGCCTCGCATGGAGGATTGGATCGACAGCATTGGCCCAGCCACCTTCATCACCAAACTAGATCTCCTGAAGGGCTACTGGCAAGTTCCATTAACTCCCAGGGCCTCTGAGATATCAGCATTTGTTACAACCGGATCACTTCATGCAATATACCATGATGGCATTTGGTATGAGGAATGCCCCTGCCACTTTCCAGCGATTGATGCAGATTGTATTGGGGGATGTACAAAATTGTAAAGTGTACCTTGATGATGTGGTGGTGCACTCAAGCAATTGGAACAGCCATGTTTCCAGTCTGAAAGTTGTGTTTCAGCGGCTTGCTAACGCTTCGCTAACCCTCAACCTTGCGAAATGTGAGTTTGGAAAGGCAACAGTAACCTATCTGGGGAAGCAAGTGGGACATGGGCAGGTTCGTCCTGTGGATGCAAAGGTTGCAGCGGTGTTATCCTACCCAGCTCCTACAACCAGACGTGAATTGAGACGGTTTCTGGGTATGACGGGTTATTATCGGTGTTTCTGTAAAAATTTCTCTGTGGTTGTTGCCCCCCTGACCAGGTTGTGTAGCCCTGGAGTGCCATTCCACTGGAATGCTGTCTGTGAACATGCTTTCAATGCTGCAAAGTCTCTTCTTTGCAGTGCTCCTGTACTCGCTGCTCCTAACTTCTCCCGACCCTTCAAACTGGAGGTAGATGCCAGTGCGACTGGAGCTGGTGCTGTTTTGCTGCAGGATGGTGAGGGGGATGTGTGCCACCCAGTGAGTTATTTCTCCACCAAATTCAAGCGTCACCAGTTGAACTACTCCACCATTGAGAAAGAGACATTAGCCATGTTGCTCGCCCTGCAGCATTTTGATGTATACGTAGGCTCCAGTTCAACACTAGTGACGGTCTATACTGACCACAATCCCCTCATTTTTCTGGCACAAATGTATAACCACAACCAGCGGTTGATGCGTTGGGCCCTGTTGGCACAGAACTACAACATCAACATTAAGCACAAAAAAGGTGCTTGCAATGTGGTGGCTGATGCTCTGTCACGTGTATGAATAGCGGCATTATTTTGGTACATCTACTGCAATAACAGGTGGTGTACTTGAATCAGATGTGTGCGCAAACAGATGTTTGTTCTTATGGGAGGGGGTGTTACATTCTGTGTTGAATAGATAAGGTAGGTTGTGTTTTTCTTTTTCTTTTCCCTGTCCCCAGGTATGCTCAGTGGGAGTGGCCAGGTGCACCTGTGGCTCATTACCAATCGGCAGGGATGGTTAAAAGATGAGTCGGCCTGAACGTCATGGCCAATGGGCCAGATCAGCTCCCAGAGTGTGGTGTGGTGTGGTGTTGTCTCGTCTCACACGGGTATAGGGGACCCGTGTTGGATCTTTTGGAGTGCTGTGTTGGATTTGTCTTGCTGGATAAAATAAACGTCTTATCGATTGACGTCTCACCAACAGATTTCCTGCCTCTTTGTTGTCCTACGTGTTACTCTCCCTTATCCCCTAGCTGTCGGGACGTAACAAGAATAAAAAGATGATCCCTCTGGTTCTGCCTTATCGATTTTCATTCTTTATTTGAAAAATCTCAAAATCAGGAGAACAAAAATGTTACAAAAATGCAGAATAAAAGTGAAGACCTTGTTCAACTGAAGCTTAAAATTCCACTTAAAATCTATATTTTTGCTATCCAATGCTCCTGCAGATTTAAAAGACAACAAGTGATGAGCAAAACTGCCACAAAATAGCAGAAAATGTAGACCTTTCCTTGCAGTAGCTGCTAGTAATCAGATACTGGAGATAAAATCACATATAATACATGAGGTCAGAGTTTTCTGAGGAAAACATGGTGGATTAATGTGTTTCTTTTTTGAGATTATTGCTGGGAACTGACATTCTTTTATTGTAGACATTAGTGTATCTGCAAATAAGCTTTCATTCACATTACTGAAATAAAATAAGTGAATTAAATTACAGCTAAAATAGAAGAGTAAAAAGCAACACTGGTAATTGAACTGAGGTAATAAATAACATGGAGAATATGCAAGAACATAAAGAAATACTTTTGAGTTTTTTTTATTTTTTAGGGATTTTTTGCTGGGATTTGGGGTTTAATAGAGGGAGTAGATAGAGGAAAAGGGTGATGGGGTGAAGTAGGAAGAAGATGGGGTGAGGTTGAGGAGGTGAGGAAGGTTCTTTTGGATGATGGAGGGAGAATGGAGAGGTGAAGAAGAGATGGAGGATAGAGAGGTGAAGATGAGATGGAGGATGGAGAGGTGAAGATGAGATGGAGGAAGGATGGAGAGGTGAAGATGAGATGGAGGATAGAGAGGTGAAGATGAGATGGAGGATAGAGAGGTGAAGATGAGATGGAGGATAGAGAGGTGAAGATGAGATGGAGGATGGAGAGGTGAAGATGAGATGGAGGATAGAGAGGTGAAGATGAGATGGAGGATGGAGAGGTGAAGATGAGATGGAGGATAGAGAGGTGAAGATGAGATGGAGGAAGGATGGGGAAGGTGGAGGCAGAAGGAGGATGAGAGTTGAAGGAGGGAGAAAAAGGGGGAGTGGAGGGTGAGGAAGGGGTGAGTCAGAGGAAGCTCATCAGCCTCGTCCACATCAGGACTTCCTGAACATCCAGCTCCAGCAGCCCACCTTCTTCTTCTTTTTCCTCTTGTTTTGCTCCTTTTCTTGCTGCTTTGCCTCCAGGTCTTGAATCTCTTGCTGCAGCTTCATCTTGGCTTCTTGCAGCTCTTTGTTTCTGTCGTCTGTTTCTGTTTTCTGCTTCTTCAGTTCTTGGTTCTCGTTCTGCAGCTTCTCATGCTTCACCTCCATTTCTGTCTTTTCTTGCTCCAGTTCTTTTTTCTCGTCCCGGAGTCTTTGATTTTCTTCTTCTATTTTTTTCTTTTCTGTCTCCAGTTCATCAATCTGTCCCTGGATTTCTAGATTTTTTTGCTCCAGGATGTGGTTCATCTCTAGTTTGGTCTTCATGTCTTTTTTCATGTTTTTCTTCTCCTCTTTCACCTTCAGATGAAACTCCTTCATTTTCTCTTTCACCTCGTCCAGTTCTTTCTGTTTCTCGTCCAGAATCTTCCTCTGTTTCTCCACTTCTGTCTTTTCTTTGTTGACTTCAACATTCTGAGCTTCTAGAACTTTTCGAATCTTTTCAAGTTCTTTCTTCTCAGCTTGAAGTCCTTTCTTTATCTGTTCTGCTGCATGTTTTTTGTTCTGCAGCTGTTTTCTGTCCTGCTCCAGCTCCTCCTCGACGTGTTGCATCTCGTAGTTCTTCTTCTCCAGCTGTTTCAAGTTTCTCTCCAATACTTTTCTCAGCTCAAGAAGTGAACTCTTCTCTTTTTGCAGATCTTTTCTCTGCTGCTCGAGTTCTCTCTTACTTGACTGGACTTCTTTTTTCTGCTTGTCCAAACATATCTTTCCTTCTTGAAGCCCTTTGTCTTTCTGCTCAACAGCTATCTGATTTACTAGGACTTCTTTTTTCTGTTTTTCCAGAAAGACCTTTTCTTCGTGCAGATCTTTGCTCTTCTGCTTGAGCTCTTTCTTGGCTTTCTGAACCTCTTCTCTTTCCTCATCGAGGGCCTTTTTCTGCTCTTGCAGCTCTTTGCTGTCCTCCACAGATTTGTCTCCGTCTCTCTGCAGGTTCTGGGTGGCTTTGAGAGCAGCAGAGAGACTCTGGATCTCCTTTTTGAGATTCAAGATCTCTCTGTCTTTCAGTTCCAGCTGCTCTCGCATTTCATCCGATTCATCCATGTAGTCTCCCCAACTGACGGACAACGTTTTCATGTTGTCAAAGGAAACCTCAAAGTCCTGTTGTTCATCAGACTTGATGGTGTTCTCAGCCGCTTCTTGGGCCTCCTTGCGCTCTCTGAGCTGCAATTCCAGGACTGAGATTGTCTCCTGGTTCTGCTGCCGTTCGTCCTGGAGCTCCTTCTCTTTTTCCAGCAGAGCCTCCTGCAGGTGCTCCATCCTGGACTTAGAGCTCAGCATTTTCAAGGAGTACTGCTGGTTCTCAGCGATGAGCTCCTTGATTCGAATGCTCATGTTGTGGTTGTGCTCTCTCAGGTAGTGGTTTTCCTCCTGAGAGGCGCCACGAGAGCTTTGAGGGCCGGCGGGGTTGTCATGGTGATGGTTGGGTCCACGGTAAGTAGGGCCTCCTCTGCGCTTTGCATTGTACCTGTTGGCCATGGTACTGGAAAAGTTCAACAGTGGTGTTGAATAGAAAGAAAATGTGACAACTGCAGTAGTTGTAGATGGTTGTAGAAGTTGTGGACTCTTCAAGAACGCTGAAGTTCTGGAAGAAGGTCCAAGGTTTTGCTGGTTTGGTGAGTTTGATTAATTCCTCGCTGTGGTTTCTTAGCTGCTCGCTGGTTCGCTCGCTGTCGTTGACTCTAGACGGAAGTGGGTGGTTCTGACAATTCACTGTTCAATCCTACATTTCTATACTGTGCTAATGTCACGCATGATGTCACACATGATGTCACAATGAAGTCTCAGTGTGAATCACAAAGCAGAGAGCTCTAAAATCCTCCATTCCGGAAGTGGAAACAAAACATTTAAAAAAAATACACCTACAGATCAGCTAGTCAGCTGAAACCATTAATAGAATGCACTGAGGTACAGCACAGTATCAAAATAAAAGTTCTAGAATGTTACAAGGGACTCTGAAATATGCTGGCTTTTCAAAATAAAAACGCCACATCATGACTTCCCCCTGTGCTAAGCTGTCAAAATAAAATCTCCCTGATGTTCAAAGGAGCTTACAGAACAGAACTTCTGTCTCTTTTTCACACACATAATGGACAAATCTGTAGTATTGGGTTCACTTTCAAAATAAGAGCCCATTTCCACTAACAGAGGTTTCGTGAGTGACTCTATTATTATCTAGATTTAATTTTTTTTTTTTAAAGTCTCAATTTCAAAGCTAAGGAAGAAACACTGATTCTGTGAAGTATGCCACACTTTCAAATTAAAAGGTCAGAGACGTTAAAAGAAACTGATCAGGGGTTTGTGAAATTTGATGGCCTTTCAAAATAAAATGTATTTCTTTAAATTCATACATTGTGTGTAATTTAAGCAGGACATATCAGCTGGCAGAAGTGGCAAAGGTACACTCAGCATTTTGCACTTTTGGGATTTAAAGTCAAAACATAATTTTCTAAAATTTGTTGTTATATCTTATAAAATAAGATAAAATTGTATTAATCATAAAGGGAATTATTGTGCTGCAGTCTGTACTGCTTGTACTGCATGTCTCTGGCTAGGTATCAATAAAGGTATCAATAAAGTGATCTTATTTATCTATTGGTATTTATATTATGTGCAAGAATCATACATGAAACTGGTCTCTAACCACAAAACCTCTGGTCCATATTTGCTCTTTTCTATAGATTTCAGCTGTACATGTATTTTTTGGTTTGTGTTAAATATTGCCTTATATAGTTTATTTTTTAATGCTGTTAATACAGAGAATGTTAAACAGATTTTCATTGTTTCTGTAACAGTGACAGTAAAGACTTATTTTATCTGATCTGATCTTATCTTATTTTATCTGATCTTATTTTATCTGGTAACAGATCTGTTTGAATCTTTAGTGTTTACAGCTGTATGTCTACACTGGAGTCAAAAAGAAATTCAAGGACCTTTTCCCATCATTCAACTAAATGGATGATTGTAAAATCCAGTCCTGCACTCCGTCTAAAGATATATTTATTGGTGCAATGTTTTGGTGCTAAATCTTCATCAGGCAAGAAATAAAATCTAATATGCAGATTTAAATAAACTTTTGAAGTTGCAAACAGTATTTGAAAAGCTGGGCTGACATAATAACATTGCATTAATTTAATATTGTGTCTAAATTAAACTAAAATTTCTGCACTGACTTGATTTTAAAATGAAATTCAAGTTCAAGTAATTTTTAATTGGCCTGATAACTTAATTTTACTTCACTGTGAGCCCCTCTGTTATCTCAACATGTCTGGACAGTTTCACATTGGTAGGATTAGTAATAAAAATAGCTTTAATTGTGGAGGAAAAATGAATTCCCTGAACTCAATATAGTTTGTTGGTTGGAAATAATTCCACCAAAAGTCATCTTAACTCAAAGAGATGGATACAAACTGTTGTAATTTATTATATATTTTTTATTTTCAGCAGGGCTGGAACAGGTAAATAAAACTACCTTTGACTGGGGAGGAAAAGTGAATCCTCTAAGCTCACAGTAGTTTGTTGGTTAGAAGTTATCAGAACTCAAAAACATTATTTTCATTGAGGCCAAACAGGATTTTTTTTTACAGTGCAGAGTAAAAGCTTGAACCATGACAGTGAAGCAGCCTGTAAAAAAACAGGACTTCCCTGAATGCAGCACAGCTTCATCAACGCACCTGTTACTGGCAGCAGGTGTCCTGATGATGTCACGGCCTTATCAAAGCAGCTGATTGGCTGCTGAAGCGCACGTGGCTCCTTCATTGCAACAGGAGCGACTGTTGAAAGACGCTGAACGTTTTGTTTCGCGTCTGGAAGAAGTTTTAGACATTGGGTTTGGAAACTAAACGCAGCTCAGAGAACCGAGGACGAGCGGAGATTGAAGACATGGAGCAGCCAGAAACAGCGCACCTGAGGCGGATAAATAAAGCCGGAAGTGTGGAGAGGAGACCACCCAGAGCTGCTGCTGCATCCTGGCGTCTACCAGTGTCGGATTTGGACTAAACTCACATTTGTGGCTCAGTTTCCTGCAGAAAAACTGGATTCTATTATGTTTTGTGTAGATTTTACCTGCATGGCTGCATTTAAAGGGATCATCTCATGGGATCTGCACGTCTGGATCCAGAAGGTAAGAACATTTTTACTCTTTATTTGAGGTTTTCTGTGCCTAAAGTGATGCACATCAGGCTCAGAGGGCCTTGATGCAAAAGATGATTTACAATATTAAAGCCTCTGTTAACATCATGAGTTGCTTAATGTTCAAACTGGGATAAATGTATTTTTTTTATCTACATGACATTTATTTCTAGTCACCTGCTGTGAGTTTTGTCACTTTAAAGCTTCAGTGTCCCAAAAAAGCAGCTAAAATCATGACAAGTGCAATGAATCTTTTAAAAACAGTTTATCAAACACAATTCAAGTATATTTAATAAATACTACTAAAACTGCAGGGGAATGAGAGGTATTTTATGGTAAATTTAAACCATTTTTTGGTAAAGAAAAGGGACACACCAGGTTCAGATCAAACTTTTTTTTTTTTTTTAGTTTAAAACTGCACTGTTCCACAAAAGGCAGCTGAAATCAAATAGCAGTTTAAAATGTGTGATGCAAGACTTAAAATAATAATTAACTTTAAAAAACACACACATAAGAAGCACTTCATGGTATATTTGAATCGGATGATTTTATTTTATTTTAGAAGAGTCAAACTTGGTCCAGCAAAAGTTAATCAAGATGACAGTAAAAACAGTCATTTTAAAATCATCCTCATACGTTGATTGTACAATATTTTAATGTGCATTGTTTAAACTGCATTTGCAACGATAAAGAGACAAACGGTGCAGAGTTAAAGAAGAAAATCAACCTTACAGTCATTGGACCTTGAAATTGCAACTAATTTCAAAATACAAGTGTACTTGCACACCTTTTTAAAAAATGTTTATTCCAGCAGGCTGTTTGCACGTTTGTTAGCTTTGCTTTGTCCATGTGAAAAAGCTGAAAGCCACCAGAGATTGCATTTCCATCTTAAGCTGCCACTGTGCAGTTTTTCTAGTGTAATTTCAAAATTAAAGCCATCCTTCATTGCTTAATTGTTGCAGCCCTCTGCAGCTAACACAGCTAACACTGATCTCTGCTAACAGCACACAACATTGTTTGCACACTGCATTGTTTTTGCACCTGGAGCTGATATTGTGCAGTTTTTTGGTCTAAGTTCAAAATAAAAGTGTACTTGTAGACTGTTATTTCAGTGGGCTGTTTGCAAAAAAAGATCGTAAAAATTATAATTTTAAAACCAGTCTTTGAATCATTGGGCCTTGAAATAACACCTCATTTCAAAATAAAAGGGCCCTTGCAGACTGCTTTGTATATCAGTGGGCTGTTTGCACGTTTGTTAACTTGGCTTTGACCTTGTGAAGAAGCTAAAAGCCATGAGAGATTTACAGTTTAGGAGGTTTTTGGTGCCTACAGGAATGAAAGTCCTCTATTTCCTGCATTGCTTTTCTATCTGAGGCTGCCATTGTGCAGTTCTTCCAGTGCTATTTCAAAATAAAAGTGCACTTGCAGACTTTTTTTCTTCTTAATTTCATTGGGCTGTTGTAATGTCATAAAGCATAAAAGCAAAAGTTGAATTTCTTTTATTATTCTGCAAGAATTCCAAAATGTGGAAACATTTTCTGCATACACTGCCTGCAGTTCAGCCAAATAGTTCCTGAATTTCTGTTGGGTGCAGCTGATTACACACTAATGGCTTCGTGTCTTGAGAAGATCACGATAACAGCTTTTTTTTTTTTCTTTTGAAGTTTTTCTGTTTTGGCAACTTTATAAATGAGACATGAAGAATTAAGGCATTTTTGATTAATTATTTTAGCCTGAGACTTTGTTGTTCTTCCTGTGTGAACTACACAACACAGACGATTAGTTCAAAGACCGTCAGAAAGTTGATAATTGGACTTATTTTTTAATATGAGGTTTCAGATGACTTCTGTGTAGCCACCATTATACTCATTGTAGTTTATTGTAGTGCTTTACTGTTATCTTGTTTGTATGTTTTGGAACAATGCTGTAGAAAACTGAAATAAAAAAAGTGAAAATCTGGCAGCAAGAGTTCCAGGAATAAAAGGTTAAATTCTGGATCATTATAACGTTCAAAAACTGTAAAAATAGTGAAAGTAATGGCAACAATCTCTTTTCAGGAGATTTACGAAAGTAAAACTGGCTTCGTGTCTTGAGAAGATCACAATAAGATGGAGCATCATTGTTTCTGCATATTAAATCCAGGGAGTTATACGAATATTTCAAACATTCACCAGGTCTCAGAACGCTTTTTGTGTTGCACTTATGGGTTTGTAAAAATACACAATAAAGCGCACATAACAAAAATCTTTATAAACAAGACCACAGGATATTGTAAAGTTGTAAATCAATGGCAAATATCTGTCAAATAAGGCCACTTTTCATTTATTTAAATACAGTAAAACAGTAATTTTGCAGTCAAGTATTGTAAAAGAACTAATTACTATTTGTTGAAATAAAGATATTTTAAGTGATTGATTCTGCTGTTTCTTGGTCAATACCAGTTGATATTACAGAATAATCCAAACTTCCTGAAGACTTCTGTCCATTTTCTCTCTAAGATGCTCAGATTTAGTTGGTTTCTTCTTATTATTTCAGTGTTTTCTAGCAGTTAAACGTCTGGTTGTATTTCTGGCCTCTTGTACTATTTTTCTTCAGCAATGTTGAACCTCATGACCACTGTTCCCTCTAAGCTGTGTGATTGTGAACTGCTGACATGGTGTCTCCACACACAGAAGAAACGTCTTTCTACCCACCAGATGACCGTCACTCATCCATTCCTGTCAGGAATCGTCCTCAGACCTCCAGGGACCTTAAAAATGAGTGGACACTGTGGAGATATGGGACTTGTTGGACAAGGACAGTTGGAAAGCGACTTGTTGAAGCTGGTCTGAAGTCACACAGGGCAGGAAGAAGCCCTTCAGGAAAGGCAGAGGAAAGTCTGGTTACTCTTTGCAGGGATCACAAGGATTGGACTGTTGATGATTGGACTAAGGTTCTCTTCAGGGATGAATCCAGTTTTCAGTTGATGTCCATCCAGCCAACTTCCTGGTTAGGAGGAAGCCTGGAGAAGCTACAAACCAGACTGTCTGGCCCTACAGTAAAACATGGGGGTGGATCAGTGACCATCTGGGGTAGTTTCAGTCTGGGTGGAACAGGGCAGATGAACCAGGTCATGTTTGGGGCTACTCTAGAAAACAGTCTTCTTCCATCAGCTGGAAAACTCTTTCCTGCCTCCAATGACTGGATTTTCCCACTAGACAAGGACAGTTAAAGCCTGGATGGAGAACCAGAACATTGGAACCATGCCTTGGCTGCTCAATCACCAGATCTAAATCCAACTGAAAACCTGTGGAAAATCATCAAATGCTAAATGGAGAACCACAAGCCCAAAAACAAAGCCGATTAGTTAGAATTAGTGCAACAGGAATGGACTGCTGTGAAGCAGAACAATGTCAGAAGCTGGTGGAGAGCAGCCAAGACGCATGGATGCAGTCATCAGAAACAATGGTTAGGAATCAGTACGAACTCCTGTGTGGATCATGGGACTAAAACAGACAGAAAAGAAAACATGGACTCTTAAAATCACTGTTTTTGGCAGAACAACACCTTATCTATTGATGTAAGAACTTTAGTGGTTTTGGTTATTATCAAGAAAACCATAGAAAATGTCTGATATCAGCTCTGAAATTAAACTCTTATAACCTATTTGTGTTGCTATCATTATATTTGTCCAAACAAATGTACCTTTAGTTGTAGCGGACATTAAAATGAACAAGAGATTGAAGAAAACAAGGGAGGTCTGATCATGTTTTCCATGAATTACATCATTTAGCCATATGGTATAACCTACACTTCTAACTTATACAGCATGTTCAGGCTTTGGTCTACTTATTATTGTGTCACTTTCCCAACATTTATGTATTTAATTTCTTAAAAGTCACTCCATAGATTTTCACAGCATCTGGTTGTGAAACTGAATATTACATCAGATGGCAGCGTCTGTAGATGGACCCACTTCTATGGATATATAAAGCACAAATTGTAATTTCAGGAAAATGCAACATTTCTTATTTTCATTGAATTATACTGGAACTTATTTATAAATATTAGTCTCTATTCAATTTTTGTCCACACCGTCAGTTCCTTGTCAACACCGTCAGTTGTAGGTTTTGTTAATTTTTGAAAGAAAATATTCGTTCTTTCTTCAGTTTATGTTGTTCATGTAATAAAGGATCATCTGATCTACATCCTCTTATAGCTTCATTATTTAAGGAATTGTTTTTTATATTATTAAAATTAAAAACAAAGTATGAAAATGAAGATATCTAGAAATCAGATTTTTCAGGATAGTGTGAAATCACAACTTCAGTTTACATGATGTATTTTATTACATATCAGAATAACTAAACCCTGTTGCAACATAATTCAGAACTTTAGATTCTTGTTGGACTGGAAGAATTAAAATTGTAAACTTCTTAGTGTGTCTGACGGAGTTGACACAAATCAAGTTCAAATTGCAAACGTTTACTTTTCAAAAAATAGTTTTTATTTAGAACCTGTTCCTTTCCATGGTTTAATAGCTAAGAGTTTTCTTGAAACAAATATGTAACTCTAAATAATATAGTGTGGATTTTTAAAAAATGATTTTTAAAACCTGTTTTGTCGGAACTCTGAAGAATCAGTGCTGAATAAGAATTCATAATAATATGAAATACAACTGTATTGATTAAATCCAGATGTTTAAAATGGAAATAAACACATTTTTAAATGAATTAAAGGTTTAATTGATTAAAAATGTGTTTATTTCCATTTTAAATGTCTGAATTTAATGAATACAGTTGTATTTTATATTATTGTGAATTCTTATTGAGATAAAACACCAGATGATGGATCAGTTCATTCAACATTACATGGTCAGTATTGATTTAATAAGAATTTTCTTTCATTTCACGTGTCTGTATTTAAAATGACTCATATTAAAACATGATTCCAGTGAAACAGCTTTGAAAGAAGACAAAAGTCTCACTGTTTTCCTGTTCAGTCCCTTCAAATTAATTCATTTTTCTGATAATTTTTGGTTACTTGGTCATTTATTGTCTCTGTGGTCATGTTGTGTCTGTTTGTGGTCATTTTGTGTCTCTGTGGTCATTTTGTGTCTCTGTGATCATTTAGTGTCTCTTTGTGGTCATTTTGTGTGTCTTTGTGGTCATGTTTTGTCTCTTTGTGGCCATGTTGTGTCTCTTTATGGTCATTTTGTGTCTCTTTGTGATCATTTTGTGTCTCTGTGGTCATTTTGTGTCTCTTTGTGGTCATGTTGTGTCTCTTTGTGGTCATGTTGATTCACTTTGTGGTCATTTTGTGTCACTTTGTGGTCATGTTGTGTCTCTTTGTGGTCATTTTGTGTCTCTTTGTGGTCGTTTTGTGTCTCTTTGTGATCATGTTGTGTCTCTTTGTGGTCGTTTTGTGTCTCTTTGTGGTCGTTTTGTGTCTCTGTGGTCGTTTTGTGTCTCTTTGTGATCATATTGTGTCTCTTTGTGGTCATTTTGTGTCTCTTTGTGGTCATTTTGTGTCTCTTTGTGGTCGTTCTGTGTCTCTTTGTGGTCGTTTTGTGTCTCTTTGTGATCATGTTGTGTCTCTTTGTGGTCATGTTGTGTCTGTGGTCGTTCTGTGTCTCTTTGTGGTCATTTTGTGTCCCCTTATGATCATTTTGTGTCTCCTTGTGGTCATTTTGTGTCTCTGTGATCGTTGTGTCTCTTTGTGGTCATGTTATGTGTCTTTGTGGTCGTTTTGTGTCTCTTTGTGATCATGTTATGTCTCTTTGTGGTCGTTTTGTGTCTCTTTGTGGTCATTGTGTCTCTTTGTGGTCATGTTGTGTTACTTTGTGGTCATTTTGTGTTTCTTTGTGGTCGTTTTGTGTCTCTTTGTGGTCATTTTGTGTCTCTGTGATCGTTGTGTCTCTTTGTGGTCATGTTATGTGTCTTTGTGGTCGTTTTGTGTCTCTTTGTGGTCATGTTGTGTCTCTTTGTGGTCATTGTGTCTCTTTGTGGTCATGTTGTGTTTCTTTGTGGTCGTTTTGTGTCTCTTTGTGGTCATGTTGTGTCTCTTTGTGGTCATTTTGTGTCTCTTTGTGGTCGTTTTGTGTCTCTGTGATCATGTGTCTCTTTGTGGTCGTTTTGTGTCTCTTTGTGATCATTTAGTGTCTCTTTGTGGTCATTTTGTGTCTCTGTGATCATTGTCTCTCTTTGTGGTCGTTTTGTGTCTCTTTGTGGTCATGTTGTGTCTCTTTGTGGTCATGTTGTGTCTCTTTGTGGTCATGTTGTGTCTCTTTGTGGTCATGTTGTGTCTCTTTGTGGTCATGTCGTGTCTCTTTGTGGTAATGTTGTGTGTCTCTGTGGTCATTTTGTGTCTCTGTGATCATTTAGTGTCTCTTTGTGGTCATTTTGTGTGTCTTTGTGGTCATGTTTTGTCTCTTTGTGGTCATGTTGTGTCACTTTGTGGCCATGTTGTGTCTCTTTATGGTCATGTTGTGTCTCTTTGTGATCATTTTGTGTCTCTGTGGTCATTTTGTGTCTCTGTGGTCATGTTGTGTCTCTTTGTGGTCATGTTGATTCACTTTGTGGTCATTTTGTGTCACTTTGTGGTCATGTTGTGTCTCTTCGTGGTCATTTTGTGTCTCTTTGTGGTCGTTTTGTGTCTCTTTGTGATCATGTTGTGTCTCTTTGTGGTTGTTTTGTGTCTCTTTGTGGTAGTTTTGTGTCTCTGTGGTCGTTTTGTGTCTCTTTGTGATCATATTGTTTCTCTTTGTGGTCATTTTGTGTCTCTTTGTGGTCATTTTGTGTCTCTTTGTGATCATGTTGTGTCTCTTTGTGGTCATGTGTCTCTTTGTGGTCGTTCTGTGTCTCTTTGTGGTCATTTTGTGTCTCTTTGTGATCATTTAGTGTCTCTTTGTGGTCATTTAGTGTCTCTTTGTGATCATTTTGTGTCTCCTTGTGGTCATTTTGTGTCTCTGTGATCGTTGTGTCTCTTTGTGGTCATGTTATGTGTCTTTGTGGTCGTTTTGTGTCTCTTTGTGATCATGTTGTGTCTCTTTGTGGTCGTTTTGTGTCTCTTTGTGGTCATTGTGTCTCTTTGTGGTCATGTGTTACTTTGTGGTCATTTTGTGTTTCTTTGTGGTCGTTTTGTGTCTCTTTGTGGTCATGTTGTGTCTCTTTGTGGTCATTTTGTGTCTCTTTGTGGTCGTTTTGTGTCTCTGTGATCATGTGTCTCTTTGTGGTCGTTTTGTGTCTCTTTGTGATCATTTAGTGTCTCTTTGTGGTCATTGTGTCTCTTTGTGGTCATGTTGTGTCTCTCTGTGGTCATGTTGTGTCTCTCTGTGGTCATGTTGTGTTTCTCTGTGGTCATGTTGTGTGTCTTTGTGGTCATGTTGTGTCTCTTTGTGGTCTTTGTGTCTAACTGTGTGTTCTCTGTTTTAATAGTTCAGGTTTTTCTACCAGACCAGTCCATGTTTTATTTCCAGTGTAGCTCCTGGTTCCGTATTTTTTCCTCCACGCTGTAAAGAAAACGTTTCTGTGTCAGAAACACGTTGAAGTGCTGAAATGTGCTCTAATGATGATCCAAGTCTGAGTTGAGTTTTTCTTTGTTGGTTTGTTTCCTAGTTTCAGATAAATTCACTGCCAACATGCTGTGACCTCTGACCTCTTCATCATCCAACTAACAAGTCAGGAATCTCTGGGATTCAATCTGGGAAAAGTTATGATGTTGATGGACCATTAGATGGCAGCAGAGACTCAGACACAAATCTCCGTCCGTGAAACTGATCAATAATCAATAACAATACTGATACATTATCAATCAATCAATAATCAATAATAACACTGATATATTATCAACCAATCAATAATGACCCTCATCAGACTGAATGTCCTCATTATGTGGTGTTACTGTGGTGTGTTACTGAATATTTTGGTCAATTTATACATATTTGTGGTAGTTATATTGAATATTTTGGTCATTTTATACATATGTGTGGTAGTTTTATTGAATATTTTGGTCATTTTATACATATTTGTGGTAGTTTTATCTCATATTTTAGTCATTTTTTAAAAATATTTGTGATAGTTTTATTGAATATTTTGGTCATTTTATACATATGTGTGGTAGTTTTATTGAATATTTTGGTCATTTTATACATATGTGTGGTAGTTTTATTGAATATTTTGGTCATTTTATACATATTTGTGTTAGTTTTATTGAATATTTTGGTCATTTTATACATATGTGTGGTAGTGCAAGGCCAACTACAGGAAGCAAATGGAGGATTAGCTGCAGAATAACAACACTCCTCTCCAGATCTTTCTTCAGAGCAGGACAGAGACATAAAGGTGGAGCCTGAACCTGGAACAGAGACTGAACCAACAACTTAAACCTGTTTTTGTGTGTTAGGTTTGGCAGCTAGTTCCCTCTGTGAAGTGCTGTTGTCAGATCAGGTAGAAATCTGTTTCCTGCTTCGTTGCCCTGACAACAGTGATGTCACGGTTCTACCTGTTCCTCAGGTGAGTTCTGCTTTTACCGTCTTTGTGTCGCAGCTTCTTTTCTCCGTCTGAATATGAGTAAAAGACACTTTAAACTGGTTTTTATCTTTTATATATCTATAGAACATCAAACTGATTGAATCATTAATTGTATTTTAACTCAAAAACAACGTTGTGACACAATTAAAACATTAAATAAATCTTTTTTTCTCTAAAATCAAATCTTCAGACATGTTGTTTCCAACCAGCAGCAGTTATCAAACTGATGCTGAAATCAATGTGTTTTATCAGTAAATATCATTTGTATTTGTTCTCAGTTCTAAACATGAGTTGTTCTTATCAGCAGAACTTCAGTGCAACAGTTGTAGGATGGAAATGCTTTGAACATGTGATTTTTCAACAACACACGTAGAACTAGAACATAGTGTGGACCATATGTTTGTGGTAGAACAGAAGTAGAACAAGGATCTCCATTCACACTCATGACTTCCATCAGTGATCAAAGCCAGTGCAGCATAAAGACGACATGGATCTACAAGAGCTGAATACAGACACTAGCAGCTTTTAGGATTCATGATCTTTATTTGGGACATTTCTGACATTTTTCACTCTAGAATTCCAATATCTGGATATTGTGAAGAATTAAGGGTCTACTTATGATCTTCAAATGAAAAGATGAACTCCATCAGATCATATTTAGTCCTAAAAGGTAATTATTCTTCCTCAGATATATAATACTAAAGTAATATTCATCCCATGAGGAGCAGCTGGACCAGAGATAGTCCCTGATTTCCTTTCTCTGTCTGGGATCTGCATTTTGTGTCTTAATTTGTCTCATTTTTGGAGTTTTTCTGTCTTGAGTCCTCGCATTTTTGCCCTTTCGTGTCATCGTTTGTCTCATTTTTACCATTTTGTGTTTAAATTTGTCAAATTCTTACTGCGCTATGTCTCCTTTGTGTCATTTTATGTCCTAATTCTTTCAATTTCTGACATTTTCAGCCTTTTTTTCTGTAATTGTGGTCTCAGTTTGTCTCATTTATATCATTTTGTGTCTTAATTTGTCTCATTTTTGTAGTTTTTCTGTCTTGAGTCCTCGCATTTTTGCCCTTTCGTGTCATCGTTTGTCTCATTTTTACCATTTTGTGTTTAAATTTTTCAAATTCTTACCGTTCTGTGTCTCCTTTGTGTCATTTTATGTCCTAATTCTTTCAATTTCTGACATTTTCAGCCTTTTTTTCTGTAATTGTGGTCTCAGTTTGTCTCATTTATATCATTTTGTGTCTTAATTTGTCTCATTTTTGTAGTTTTTCTGTCTTGAGTCCTCGCATTTTTGCCCTTTCGTGTCATCGTTTGTCTCATTTTTACCATTTTGTGTTTAAATTTTTCAAATTCTTACCGTTCTGTGTCTCCTTTGTGTCATTTTATGTCCTAATTCTTTCAATTTCTGACATTTTCAGCCTTTTTTTCTGTAATTGTGGTCTCAGTTTGTCTCATTTATATCATTTTGTGTCTTAATTTGTGTCATTTTTATCATTTTGTTTCATGATTTGTCTCATTTTTGCCCTTTCATGTCATTTGTCTCATTTTTACCATTTTGTGTTTAAATTGTTCAAATTCTTACAGCACTATGTCTCCTTTGTGTCATTTATTCTTTCAACGTCTGACATCTTTTTTTCTGTAATTGTGGACTCAGTCTGTCTCATTTTTGTAGTTTGGGGTCCTAATTTGTCTCATTTTTGCCATTTTGTTTCACCTTTGTGTCATTTTGAGTCATAATTTGTCAAAGATTTGTCGTTTTGGATCACAATTTGTCTCATTTTTATAGTTTGGGGTCTGAATTTGAATCATTTTTGTCATTTTGTGTCATAATTTGTCTCACTTTATAGTTTTGTATGCCATTTATGTTGTTTTGTGTCTTAATTTGTTTAAGTTTTGATCATTTTGTGTCTTAACTTGTCTCATTTTTATCATTTTGTGTTTAAATTTGTCAATTTTTACCATTCTATATCTCTTTTGTGTCGTTTTACATCCTAATTCTTTAAATTTCCGCCATTTTCAGTCTTTTTTTCTGTAATTTTGGCCTCAGTTTGTCTCATTTTTGTCATTTTGTGTCGTAATTTGTTACATATTAATCATTTTATGTCTTAATTTGTCTCATTTTTACCATTTTGTGTCTTAATTTTTCTAGTTTTTGTCATTTTGTGTCTTAATTTGTCTCATTTTTTATCATTCTATCTCCTTTGTGTCGTTTTATGTCCTAATTCTTTCAATTTCTGTCATTTTCAGTCTTTTTTCTGTAGTTTTGGCCTCAATTTGTCTCATTTTTGTAGTTTTTCTGTTTTAATTTGTCTCATTTTTGCCATTTTATGTCACCTTTGTGTCATTTTGAGTCTTAAATTGTCTGAGTTTTGTAGTTTTGAGTCATAATTTCTCTATTTACTGTCAGTTTGTGTTTTATATGTCTACTTTTTTGTCATTTTCAGCTTCATTCTATGAATTTGTGTCTCATTTTAACAGTTTTGTCTCTCAGTTTGACTAATTGATGTAGTTTTGTCTCAGTTTGTCTCATGTAGAATGTAGTTTTCAAACATGAAAACCTGCTCTGACTGGGGGTTTGAGGCTCAGAGATGAAACTTTAAATGACTCCTTAGTTTTTCTTCATATTCCAACTCCCCCATAATCAGAACTGATTCCATCTGCTTGTCCAACATTCCAGATCCTGAATCAGTGGTTAGAAATCAGAGTGAAAGTGGTGGACGGTCAGTTTGTGGCTGCTGGAGGAAGCAGTGTGTTGATCAGAAGCTGCAGTTTGTGACTCTGCTGCTCCTTCAGTCAGGTTTTAATTAGACTCAGTCCATTTGTTGGTCTTTAACAGGAAAAAGGTTGAATGTTGAAATAATCCGTCACATGAAATGAGTGGGAATCAGCCTGTAAAATGTGCTCTTATTGTGAAAGTCTGCCTGCTGCTTCCTCATAGGTGGAGTCCTGACTGGTTCCAGGAAACAGATCACCTGTCTGAGCGTCCAGGAGTGGACTGGAAACTTTCTTCTTCTTCTTCAGCGCTTTGAATAAAGTGTAAGTTTGCTTTGTTTGCTGCTTTAACTTCAGTAATGTTGCTGTTTGTTTCTGCTCTGTGATGTTTCTACATGTTCACTTCTTATTTCAGCACAAACTTTGGATGACTGCTGTTTAAACATGGATCAATATGATTATTAGGTTATTGATTGACTGCCAGCTTCTTTTCTCCGTCTGAATGTGAGTAAAACACTTTAAACTGTTTTTTTTATCTTTTATATATCTATAGAACATGAAACTGATTGAATCATTCATCATATTTTAACTCAAAAACAACGTTGTTGTGACGCAACTAAAACATTAAATAAATCTTTTTCCCCTAAAACCAAATCTTCAGACATGTTGTTCCCAACCAGCAGCAGTTATCAGACTGATGCTGAAATCAATGTGTTTTATCAGTAAATATCATTTGTATTTGTTCTCAGTTCTAAACATGAGTTGTTCTTATCAGCAGAACTTCAGTGCAACAGTTGTAGGATGGAAATGCTTTGAACATGTGATTTTTCAACAACACACGTAGAACTAGAACATAGTGTGGACCATATGTTTGTGGTAGAACAGAAGTGGAACAAGGATCTCCATTCACACTCATGACTTCCATCAGTGATCAAAGCCAGTGCAGCATAAAGACGACATGGATCTACAAGAGCTGAATACAGACACTAGCAGCTTTTAGGATTCATGCTCTTTATTTGGGACATTTCTGACATTTTTCACTCTAGAATTCCAATATCTGGATATTGTGAAGAATTAAGGGTCTACTTATGATCTTCAAATGAAAAGATGAACTCCATCAGATCATATTTAGTCCTAAAAGGTAATTATTCTTCCTCAGATATATAATAGTAAAGTAATATTCATCCTATGAGGAGCAGCTGGACCAGAGATAGTCTCTGATTTCCTTTCTCTGTCTGGGATCTGCATTTTGTGTCTTAATTTGTCTCATTTTTGTAGTTTTTCTGTCTTGAGTCCTCGCATTTTTGCCCTTTCGTGTCATCATTTGTCTCATTTTTACCATTTTGTGTTTAAATTTGTCAAATTCTTACCGTTCTGTGTCTCCTTTGTGTCATTTTATGTCCTAATTCTTTCAATTTCTGACATTTTCAGTCTTTTTTTCTGTAATTGTGGTCTCATTTATATCATTTTGTGTCTTAATTTGTGTCATTTTTATCATTTTGTTTCATAATTTGTCTCATTTCTGCCCTTTCATGTCATTTGTCTCATTTTTACCATTTTGTGTTTAAATTTGTCAAATTCTTACAGCGCTATGTCTCCTTTGTGTCATTTTATTCTTTCAATGTCTGACATTTTCAGTCTTTTTTTCTGTAATTGTGGACTCAGTCTGTCTCATTTTTGTAGTTTGGGGTCCTAATTTGTCTCATTTTTGCCATTGTGTTTCACCTTTGTGTCATTTTGAGTCATAATTTGTCAAAGATTTGTCGTTTTGGATCACAATTTGTCTCATTTTTATAGTTTGGGGTCTGAATTTGAATCATTTTTGTCATTTTGTGTCTAATTTGTCTCACTTTATAGTTTTGTATGCCATTTATGTTGTTTTGTGTCTTAATTTGTTTAATTTTTTATCATTTTATGTCTTAACTTGTCTCATTTTTATCATTTTGTGTTTAAATTTGTCAATTTTTACCATTCTATATCTCTTTTGTGTCGTTTTACGTCCTAATTCTTTAAATTTCCGTCATTTTCAGTCTTTTTTTCTGTAATTTTGGCCTCAGTTTGTCTCATTTTTGTCATTTTGTGTCGTAATTTGTCTCATATTAATCATTTTATGTCTTAATTTGTCTCATTTTTACCATTTTGTGTCTTAATTTTTCTAGTTTTTGTCATTTTGTGTCTTAATTTGTCTCATTTTTTACCATTCTATCTCCTTTGTGTCGTTTTATGTCCTAATTCTTTCAATTTCTGTCATTTTCAGTCTTTTTTCTGTAGTTTTGGCCTCAACTTGTCTCATTTTTGTAGTTTTTCTGTTTTAATTTGTCTCATTTTTGCCATTTTATGTCACCTTTGTGTCATTTTGAGTCTTAAATTGTCTGAGTTTTGTAGTTTTGAGTCATAATTTCTCTATTTACTGTCAGTTTGTGTTTTATATGTCTGTTTTTTTCTCATTTTCAGCTTTATTTCTGTAAATTTGTTTCTCATTTTAACAGTTTTGTCTCTCAGTTTGACTAATTGTTGTAGTTTTGTCTCAGTTTGTCTCATGTAGAATTTAGTTTTCAAACATGAAAACCTGCTCTGACTGGGGGTTTGAGGCTCAGAGATGAAACTGTAAATGACTCCTTAGTTTTTCTTCATATTCCAACTCCCCCATAATCAGAACTGATTCCATCTGCTTGTCCAACATTCCAGATCCTGAATCAGTGGTTAGAAATCAGAGTGAAAGTGGTGGACGGTCAGTTTGTGGCTGCTGGAGGAAGCAGTGTGTTGATCAGAAGCTGCAGTTTGTGACTCTGCTGCTCCTTCAGTCAGGTTTTAATTAGACTCAGTCCATTTGTTGGTCTTTAACAGGAAAAAGGTTGAATGTTGAAATAATCCGTCACATGAAATGAGTGGGAATCAGCCTGTAAAATGTGCTCTTATTGTGAAAGTCTGCCTGCTGCTTCCTCATAGGTGGAGTCCTGACTGGTTCCAGGAAACAGATCACCTGTCTGAGCGTCCAGGAGTGGACTGGAAACTTTCTTCTTCTTCTTCAGCGCTTTGAATAAAGTGTAAGTTTGCTTTGTTTGCTGCTTTAACTTCAGTAATGTTGCTGTTTGTTTCTGCTCTGTGATGTTTCTACATGTTCACTTCTTATTTCAGCACAAACTTTGGATGACTGCTGTTTAAACATGGATCAATATGATTATTAGGTCATTGATTGACTGC
>NW_026559508.1:0-21957 GCF_022539595.1 Amphiprion ocellaris | reverse complement strand
ACGGAGAACGACAGGAGGGGCCACTTGGGCGGAGAACTTGGAGAACCTGGAGGAGAACGACAGGAGCAGCAACCTGGGCACAGAACGTGGAGGAGAACCAGGAAGAGAACGACAGGAGGGGCCACCTTGGCACAGAACTTGGAAGAGAACCTGGAGGAGAACGACAGGAGCAGCAACCTGGGCGCAGAACGTGGAGGAGAACCTGGAGGAGAACGACAGGAGGAGCCACCTCGGGGCAGAACTTGGAGGAGAACCTGGAGGAGAACGACAGGAGGAGCGACCTGGTCACAGAACGTGGAGGAGAACCTGGAGGAGAACGACAGGTGGGGCGACCTGGGCGGAGAACTTGGAGAACCTGGAGGAGAACGACTGGAGCAGCAACCTGGGCACAGAACGTGGAGGAGACCCAGGAAGAGAACGACAGGAGGAGTCACCTCGGGGCTGAACTTGGAGGAGATCCTGGAGGAGAACGACAGGAGGAGCGACCTGGGCGGAGAACCTGGCGGAGAACAACAGGAGGGGCAACCTGGGCACAGAACTTGGAAGGGAACCTGGAGGAGAACGACAGGAGGAGCAACCTGGGCGCAGAACGTGGAGGAGAACCTGGAGGAGAACGACTGGAGCAGCAACCTGGGCACAGAACGTGGAGGAGAACCTGGAGGAGAACGACAGGAGGGGCGACCTGGGCACAGAACTTGGAGAACCTGGAGGAGAACGACTGGAGCAGCAACCTGGGCACAGAACGTGGAGGAGAACCAAGAAGAGAACGACAGGAGGGGCCACCTTGGGGCAGAACTTGGAGGAGATCCCGGAGGAGAACGACAGGAGGAGTAACCTGGGCGCAGAAGGTGGAGGAGAACCTGGAGGAGAACGACAGGAGGGGCCACTTGGGCGGAGAACTTGGAGGAGAACCTGGAGGAGAACGACAGGAGGAGCAACCTGGGCGCAGAACTTGGAGGAGAACCTGGAGGAGAACGACAGGAGGAGCAACCTGGGCGCAGAACGTGGAGGAGAACCAGGAAGAGAACGACAGGAGGGGCCACCTCGGGGAAGAACTTGGAGGAGATCCTGGAGGAGAACGACAGGAGGAGCGACCTGGTCACAGAACGTGGAGGAGAACCTGGAGGAGAACGACAGGAGGAGCGACCTGGTCACAGAACGTGGAGGAGAACCTGGAGGATAACGACTGGAGCAGCAACCTGGGCACAGAACGTGGAGGAGAACCTGGAGGAGAACGACTGGAGCAGCAACCTGGGCACAGAACGTGGAGGAGAAGCTGGAGGAGAACGACTGGAGCAGCAACCTGGGCACAGAACGTGGAGAAGAACCTGGAGGAGAACGACAGGAGGGGCCACCTTGGCACAGAACGTGGAGGAGAACCTGGAGGAGAACGACAGGAGGAGCCACCTCGGGGCAGAACTTGGAGGAGAACCTGGAGAAGAACGACTGGAGCAGCAACCTGGGCACAGAACGTGGAGGAGAACCTGGAGGTGAACGACAGGAGCAGCAACCAAGGCACAGAACGTGGAGGAGAACCTGGAGGAGAACGACAGGAGGAGCCACCTCGGGGCAGAACTTGGAGGAGAACCTGGAGGAGAACGACAGGAGGAGCGACCTGGTCACAGAACGTGGAGGAGAACCTGGAGGAGAACGACAGGAGGAGCGACCTGGTCACAGAACGTGGAGGAGAACCTGGAGGAGAACGACAGGAGGAGCCACCTGGGGGCAGAACTTGGAGGAGAACCTGGAGGAGAACGACAGGAGGAGCCACCTCGGGGCAGAACGTGGAGGAGAACCTGGAGGAGAACGACAGGAGGAGCAACCTGGGCGCAGAAGGTGGAGGAGAACCTGGAGGAGAACGACAGGAGGGGCCACTTGGGGGGAGAACTTGGAGAACCTGGAGGAGAACGACAGGAGCAGCAACCTGGGCACAGAACGTGGAGGAGAACCAGGAAGAGAACGACAGGAGGGGCCACCTTGGCACAGAACTTGGAAGAGAACCTGGAGGAGAACGACAGGAGGAGCAACCTGGGCGCAGAACGTGGAGGAGAACCTGGAGGAGAACGACAGGAGGAGCCACCTCGGGGCAGAACTTGGAGGAGAACCTGGAGGAGAACGACAGGAGGAGCGACCTGGTCACAGAACGTGGAGGAGAACCTGGAGGAGAACGACTGGAGCAGCAACCTGGGCACAGAACGTGGAGGAGACCCAGGAAGAGAACGACAGGAGGAGTCACCTCGGGGCAGAACTTGGAGGAGATCCTGGAGGAGAACGACAGGAGGAGCGACCTGGGCGGAGAACCTGGCGGAGAACAACAGGAGGGGCAACCTGGGCACAGAACTTGGAAGGGAACCTGGAGGAGAACGACAGGAGGAGCAACCTGGGCGCAGAACGTGGAGGAGAACCTGGAGGAGAACGACTGGAGCAGCAACCTGGGCACAGAACGTGGAGGAGAACCTGGAGGAGAACGACAGGAGGAGTAACCTGGGCGCAGAAGGTGGAGGAGAACCTGGAGGAGAACGACAGGAGGGGCCACTTGGGCGGAGAACTTGGAGGAGAACCTGGAGGAGAACGACAGGAGGAGCAACCTGGGCGCAGAACTTGGAGGAGAACCTGGAGGAGAACGACAGGAGGAGCAACCTGGGCGCAGAAGGTGGAGGAGAACCTGGAGGAGAACGACAGGAGGAGTCACCTGGGGGAAAAACTTGGAGGAGAACCTGGAGGAGAACGACAGGAGGAGCAACCTGGGCGCAGAAGGTGGAGGAGAACGACAGGAGGAGAGACCTGGGCGCAGAACGTGGAGGAGAACCTGGAGGAGAACGACAGGAGGGGCCACTTGGGCGGAGAACTTGGAGGAGAACCTGGAGGAGAACGACAGGAGGAGCAACCTGGGCGCAGAACTTGGAGGAGAACCTGGAGGAGAACGACAGGAGGAGCAACCTGGGCGCAGAACGTGGAGGAGAACCAGGAAGAGAACGACAGGAGGGGCCACCTCGGGGAAGAACTTGGAGGAGATCCTGGAGGAGAACGACAGGAGGAGCGACCTGGTCACAGAACGTGGAGGAGAACCTGGAGGAGAACGACAGGAGGAGCGACCTGGTCACAGAACGTGGAGGAGAACCTGGAGGAGAACGACTGGAGCAGCAACCTGGGCACAGAACGTGGAGGAGAACCTGGAGGAGAACGACTGGAGCAGCAACCTGGGCAAAGAACGTGGAGGAGAAGCTGGAGGAGAACGACTGGAGCAGCAACCTGGGCACAGAACGTGGAGAAGAACCTGGAGGAGAACGACAGGAGGGGCCACCTTGGCACAGAACGTGGAGGAGAACCTGGAGGAGAACGACAGGAGGAGCCACCTCGGGGCAGAACTTGGAGGAGAACCTGGAGGAGAACGACTGGAGCAGCAACCTGGGCACAGAACGTGGAGGAGAACCTGGAGGTGAACGACAGGAGCAGCAACCAAGGCACAGAACGTGGAGGAGAACCTGGAGGAGAACGACAGGAGGAGCCACCTCGGGGAAGAACTTGGAGGAGAACCTGGAGGAGAACGACAGGAGGAGCGACCTGGTCACAGAACGTGGAGGAGAACCTGGAGGAGAACGACAGGAGGAGCGACCTGGTCACAGAACGTGGAGGAGAACCTGGAGGAGAACGACTGGAGCAGCAACCTGGGCACAGAACGTGGAGGAGAACCTGGAGGAGAACAACTGGAGCAGCAACCTGGGCATGGAACGTGGAGGAGAACCTGGAGGAGAACGACTGGAGCAGCAACCTGGGCACAGAACGTGGAGGAGAACCTGGAGGAGAACGACAGGAGGGGCCACCTTGGCACAGAACGTGGAGGAGAACCTGGAGGAGAACGACAGGAGGAGCCACCTCGGGGCAGAACTTGGAGGAGAACCTGGAGGAGAACGACAGGAGGAGCCACCTCGGGGCAGAACTTGGAGGAGAACCTGGAGGAGAACGACAGGAGGAGCGACCTGGTCACAGAACGTGGAGGAGAACCTGGAGGAGAACGACAGGAGGAGCGACCTGGTCACAGAACGTGGAGGAGAACCTGGAGGAGAACGACTGGAGCAGCAACCTGGGCACAGAACGTGGAGGAGAACCTGGAGGAGAACGACTGGAGCAGCAACCTGGGCACAGAACGTGGAGGAGAACCTGGAGGAGAACGACTGGAGCAGCAACCTGGGCACAGAACGTGGAGGAGAACCTGGAGGAGAACGACAGGAGGGGCCACCTTGGCACAGAACGTGGAGGAGAACCTTGAGGAGAACGACAGGAGGAGCCACCTCGGGGCAGAACTTGGAGGAGAACCTGGAGGAGAACGACAGGAGGAGCGACCTGGTCACAGAACGTGGAGGAGAACCTGGAGGAGAACGACTGGAGCAGCAACCTGGGCACAGAACGTGGAGGAGAACCTGGAGGAGAACGACAGGAGGAGCCACCTCGGGGCAGAACTTGGAGGATGTCCTGGAGGAGAACGACAGGAGGAGCGACCTGGGCGGAGAACCTGGCGGAGAACAACAGGAGGGGCAACCTGGGCACAGAACTTGGAAGAGAACCTGGAGGAGAACGACAGGAGGAGCAACCTGGGCGCAGAACGTGGAGGAGAACCTGGAGGAGAACGACTGGAGCAGCAAACTGGGCACAGAACGTGGAGGAGAACCAGGAAGAGAACGACAGGAAGGGCCACCTCGGGGCAGATCTTGGAGGAGATCCTGGAGGAGAACGACAGGAGGAGCCACCTGGTCACAGAACGTGGAGGAGAACCTGGAGGAGAAGGACTGGAGCAGCAACCTGGGCACATAACGTGGAGGAGAACCTGGAGGAGAACGACAGGAGGGGCCACCTTGGCACAGAACTTGGAAGAGAACCTGGAGGAGAACGACAGGAGGAGCAACCTTGGCACAGAACGTGGAGGAGAACCTGGAGGAGAACGACAGGAGGAGCCACCTCGGGGCAGAACTTGGAGGAGAACCTGGAGGAGAACGACAGGAGGAGCGACCTGGTCACAGAACGTGGAGGAGAACCTGGAGGAGAACGACTGGAGCAGCAACCTGGGCACAGAACGTGGAGGAGAACCTGGAGGAGAACGACAGGAGGGGCCACCTTGGCACAGAACGTGGAGGAGAACCTGGAGGAGAACGACAGGAGGAGCCACCTCGGGGCAGAACTTGGAGGAGAACCTGGAGGAGAACGACAGGAGGAGCGACCTGGTCACAAAACGTGGAGGAGAACCTGGAGGAGAACGACTGGAGCAGCAACCTGGGCACAGAACGTGGAGGAGAACCTGGAGGTGAACGACAGGAGCAGCAACCTGGGCACAGAACGTGGAGGAGAACCTGGAGGAGAACGACAGGAGGAGCCACCTCGGGGCAGAACTTGGAGGAGAACCTGGCGGGGAACAACAGGAGGGGCCACCTTGGCACAGAACTTGGAAGAGAACCTGGAGGAGAACGACAGGAGGAGCAACCTGGGCGCAGAACGTGGAGGAGAACCTGGAGGAGAACGACAGGAGGAGCAACCTGGGCGCAGAAGGTGGAGGAGAACCTGGAGGAGAACGACAGGAGGAGCCACCTCGGGGCAGAACTTGGAGGAGAACCTGGAGGAGAACGACAGGAGGAGCGACCTGGTCACAGAACGTGGAGGAGAATCTGGAGGAGAACGACAAGAGCAGCAACCTGGGCACAGAACGTGGAGGAGAACCTGGAGGGGAACGACAGGAGGGGCGACCTCGGCACAGAACGTGGAGGAGAACCTGGAGGAGAACGACAGGAGGGGCGACCTGGGCGGAGAACTTGGAGAACCTGGAGGAGAACGACTGGAGCAGCAACCTGGGCACAGAACGTGGAGGAGAACCAGGAAGAGAACGACAGGAGGGGCCACCTCGGGGCAGAACTTGGAGGAGATCCTGGAGGAGAACGACAGGAGGAGCGACCTGGGCACAGAACTTAGAAGAGAACCTGGAGGAGAACGACAGGAGGAGCAACCTGGGCACAGAACGTGGAGGAGAACCTGGAGGAGAACGACAGGAGCAGCAACCTGGGCACTGAACGTGGAGGAGAACCTGGAGGAGAACGACTGGAGCAGCAACCTGGGCACAGAACGTGGAGGAGAACCTGGAGGAGAACGACTGGAGCAGCAACCTGGGCACAGAACGTGGAGGAGAACGACAGGAGGGGCCACCTTGGCACAGAACGTGGAGGAGAACCTGGAGGAGAACGACAGGAGGAGCCACCTCGGGGCAGAACTTGGAGGAGAACCTGGAGAAGAACGACAGGAGGAGCGACCTGGTCACAGAACGTGGAGGAGAACCTGGAGGAGAACGACTGGAGCAGCAACCTGGGCACAGAACGTGGAGGAGAACCTGGAGGTGAACGACAGGAGCAGCAACCTGGGCACAGAACGTGGAGGAGAACCTGGAGGAGAACGACAGGAGGAGCCACCTCGGGGCAGAACTTGGAGGAGAACCTGGCGGAGAACAACAGGAGGGGCCACCTTGGCACAGAACTTGGAAGAGAACCTGGAGGAGAACGACAGGAGGAGCAACCTGGGCGCAGAACGTAGAGGAGAACCTGGAGGAGAACGACAGGAGGAGCAACCTGGGCGCAGAAGGTGGAGGAGAACCTGGAGGAGAACGACAGGAGGAGCCACCTCGGGGCAGAACTTGGAGGAGAACCTGGAGGAGAACGACAGGAGGAGCGACCTGGTCACAGAACGTGGAGGAGAACCTGGAGGAGAACGACTGGAGCAGCAACCTGGGCACAGAACGTGGAGGAGAACCTGGAGGAGAACGACAGGAGGGGCGACCTGGGCGGAGAACTTGAAGAAACTGGAGGAGAACGACTGGAGCAGCAACCTGGGCACAGAACGTGGAGGAGAACCAGGAAGAGAACGACAGGAGGGGCCACCTCGAGGCAGAACTTGGAGGAGATCCTGGAGGAGAACGACAGGAGGAGCGACCTGGGCACAGAACTTGGAAGAGAACCTGGAGGAGAACGACAGGAGGAGCCACCTGGGCACAGAACGTGGAGGAGAACCTGGAGGAGAACGACAGGAGGAGCAACCTGGGCGCAGAAGGTGGAGGAGAACCCGGAGGAGAACGACAGGAGGGGCCACTTGGGCGGAGAACTTGGAGAACCTGGAGGAGAACGACAGGAGCAGCAACCTGGACACAGAACGTGGAGGAGAACCAGGAAGAGAACGACAGGAAGGGCCACCTCGGGGCAGAACTTGGAGGAGATCCTGGAGGAGAACGACAGGAGGAGCCACCTGGTCACAGAACGTGGAGGAGAACCTGGAGGAGAACGACTGGAGCAGCAACCTGGGCACAGAACGTGGAGGAGAACCTGGAGGAGAACGACAGGAGGAGCAACCTGGGCGCAGAACGTGGAGGAGAACCTGGAGGAGAACGACAGGAGGAGCCACCTCGGGGCAGAACTTGGAGGAGAACCTGGAGGAGAACGACTGGAGCAGCAACCTGGGCACAGAACGTGGAGGAGAACCAGGAAGAGAACGACAGGAAGGGCCACCTCGGGGCAGAACTTGGAGGAGATCCTGGAGGAGAACGACAGGAGGAGCCACCTGGTCACAGAACGTGGAGGAGAACCTGGAGGAGAACGACTGGAGCAGCAACCTGGGCACAGAACGTGGAGGAGAACCTGGAGGAGAACGACAGGAGGAGCAACCTGGGCGCAGAACGTGGAGGAGAACCTGGAGGAGCCACCTCGGGGCAGAACTTGGAGGAGAACCTGGAGGAGAACGACAGGAGGAGCGACCTGGGCGGAGAACCTGGCGGAGAACAACAGGAGGGGCAACCTGGGCACAGAACTTGGAAGAGAACCTGGAGGAGAACGACAGGAGGAGCAACCTGGGCGCAGAACGTGGAGGAGAACCTGGAGGAGAACGACTGGAGCAGCAACCTGGGCACAGAACGTGGAGGAGAACCTGGAGGAGAACGACAGGAGGGGCGACCTGGGCACAGAACTTGGAGAACCTGGAGGAGAACGACTGGAGCAGCAACCTGGGCGCAGAACGTGGAGGAGAACCTGGAGGAGAACGACAGGAGGAGCCACCTCGGGGCAGAACTTGGAGGAGAACCTGGAGGAGAACGACAGGAGGAGCCACCTCGAGGCAGAACTTGGAGGAGAACCTGGAGGAGAACGACAGGAGGGGCCACTTGGGCGGAGAACTTGGAGAACCTGGAGGAGAACGACAGGAGCAGCAACCTGGGCACAGAACGTGGAGGAGAACCAGGAAGAGAACGACAGGAGGGGCCACCTCGGGGCAGAACTTGGAGGAGATCCTGGAGGAGAACGACAGGAGGAGCGACCTGGGCGGAGAACCTGGCGGAGAACAACAGGAGGGGCAACCTGGGCGCAGAACGTGGAGGAGAACCTGGAGGAGAACGACAGGAGGAGCAACCTGGGGGCAGAAGGTGGAGGAGAACCTGGAGGAGAACGACAGGAGGAGCGACCTGGTCACAGAACGTGGAGGAGAACCTGGAGGAGAACGACAGGAGGAGCAACCTGGGCGCAGAACGTGGAGGAGAACCAGGAAGAGAACGACAGGAGGGGCCACCTCGGGGCAGAACTTGGAGGAGATCCTGGAGGAGAACGATAGGAGGAGCGACCTGGGCGGAGAACCTGGCGGAGAACAACAGGAGGGGCCACCTTGGCACAGAACTTGGAAGAGAACCTGGAGGAGAACGACAGGAGGAGCAACCTGGGCGCAGAACGTGGAGGAGAACCTGGAGGAGAACGACAGGAGGAGCAACCTGGGCGCAGAACGTGGAGGAAAACCTGGAGGAGAACGACAGGAGGAGCAACCTGGGCGCAGAACGTGGAGGAGAACCAGGAAGAGAACGAAAGGAGGGGCCACCTCGGGGCAGAACTTGGAGGAGATCCTGGAGGAGAACGACAGGAGGAGCGACCTGGGCACAGAACTTGGAAGAGAACCTGGAGGAGAACGACAGGAGGAGCAACCTGGGCGCAGAACGTGGAGGAGAACCTGGAGGAGAACGACAGGAGGAGCCACCTGGGGGCAGAACTTGGAGGAGAACCTGGAGGAGAACGACAGGAGAGGCCACTTGGGTGGAGAACTTGGAGAACCTGGAGGAGAACGACAGGAGCAGCAACCTGGGCACAGAACGTGGAGGAGAACCAGGAAGAGAACGACAGGAGGGGCCACCTCGGGGAAGAACTTGGAGGAGATCCTGGAGGAGAACGACAGGAGGAGCGACGTGGGCGGAGAACCTGGCGGAGAACAACAGGAGGGGCCACCTTGGCACAGAACTTGGAAGAGAACCTGGAGGAGAACGACAGGAGGAGCAACCTGGGCGCAGAACCTGGAGGAGAACCTGGAGGAGAACGACAGGAGGAGCAACCTGGGCGCAGAAGGTGGAGGAGAACCTGGAGGAGAACGACAGGAGGAGCGACCTGGGCACAGAACGTGGAGGAGAACCTGGAGGAGAACGACAGGAGGAGCGACCTGGGCACAGAACTTGGAAGAGAACCTGGAGGAGAACGACAGGAGGAGCCACCTCGGGGCAGAACTTGGAGGAGAACCTGGAGGAGAACGACAGGAGGAGCCACCTGGGGGCAGAACTTGGAGGAGAAGCTGGAGGAGAACGACAGGAGGAGCCACCTCGGGGCAGAACTTGGAGGAGAACCTGGAGGAGAACGACAGGAGGAGCGACCTGGTCACAGAACATGGAGGAGAACCTGGAGGAGAACGACTGGAGCAGCAACCTGGGCACAGAACGTGCAGGAGAACCTGGAGGAGAACGACAGGAGGGGCGACCTGGGCGGAGAACTTGTAGAACCTGGAGGAGAACGACTGGAGCAGCAACCTGGGCACAGAACCTGGAGGAGAACCAAGAAGAGAACGACAGGAGGGGCAACCTCGGGGCAGAACTTGGAGGAGATCCTGGAGGAGAACGACAGGAGGAGCGACCTGGGCGGAGAACCTGGCGGAGAACAACAGGAGGAGCAACCTGGGCGCAGAACGTGGAGGAGAACCTGGAGGAGAACGACAGGAGGAGCCACCTGGGGGCAGAACTTGGAGGAGAACCTGGAGGAGAACGACAGGAGGAGCCACCTGGGGGCAGAACTTGGAGGAGAACCTGGAGGAGAACGACAGGAGGAGCCACCTCGGGGCAGAACGTGGAGGAGAACCTGGAGGAGAACGACAGGAGGAGCAACCTGAGCGCAGAAGGTGGAGGAGAACCTGGAGGAGAACGACAGGAGGGGCCACTTGGGCGGAGAACTTGGAGAACCTGGAGGAGAACGACAGGAGCAGCAACCTGGGCACAGAACGTGGAGGAGAACCAGGAAGAGAACGACAGAAGGGGCCACCTTGGCACAGAACTTGGAAGAGAACCTGGAGGAGAACGACAGGAGCAGCAACCTGGGCGCAGAACGTGGAGGAGAACCTGGAGGAGAACGACAGGAGGAGCCACCTCGGGGCAGAACTTGGAGGAGAACCTGGAGGAGAACAACAGGAGGAGCGACCTGGTCACAGAACGTGGAGGAGAACCTGGAGGAGAACGACAGGTGGGGCGACCTGGGCGGAGAACTTGGAGAACCTGGAGGAGAACGACTGGAGCAGCAACCTGGGCACAGAACGTGGAGGAGACCCAGGAAGAGAACGACAGGAGGAGTCACCTCGGGGCAGAACTTGGAGGAGATCCTGGAGGAGAACGACAGGAGGAGCGACCTGGGCGGAGAACCTGGCGGAGAACAACAGGAGGGGCAACCTGGGCACAGAACTTGGAAGGGAACCTGGAGGAGAACGACAGGAGGAGCAACCTGGGCGCAGAACGTGGAGGAGAACCTGGAGGAGAACGACTGGAGCAGCAACCTGGGCACAGAACGTGGAGGAGAACCTGGAGGAGAACGACAGGAGGGGCGACCTGGGCACAGAACTTGGAGAACCTGGAGAACGACTGGAGCAGCAACCTGGGCACAGAACGTGGAGGAGAACCAAGAAGAGAACGACAGGAGGGGCCACCTTGGGGCAGAACTTGGAGGAGATCCCGGAGGAGAACGACAGGAGGAGTAACCTGGGCGCAGAAGGTGGAGGAGAACCTGGAGGAGAACGACAGGAGGGGCCACTTGGGCGGAGAACTTGGAGGAGAACCTGGAGGAGAACGACAGGAGGAGCAACCTGGGCGCAGAACTTGGAGGAGAACCTGGAGGAGAACGACAGGAGGAGCAACCTGGGCGCAGAACGTGGAGGAGAACCAGGAAGAGAACGACAGGAGGGGCCACCTCGGGGAAGAACTTGGAGGAGATCCTGGAGGAGAACGACAGGAGGAGCGACCTGGTCACAGAACGTGGAGGAGAACCTGGAGGAGAACGAAAGGAGGAGCGACCTGGTCACAGAACGTGGAGGAGAACCTGGAGGAGAACGACTGGAGCAGCAACCTGGGCACAGAACGTGGAGGAGAACCTGGAGGAGAACGACTGGAGCAGCAACCTGGGCACAGAACGTGGAGGAGAAGCTGGAGGAGAACGACTGGAGCAGCAACCTGGGCACAGAACGTGGAGAAGAACCTGGAGGAGAACGACAGGAGGGGCCACCTTGGCACAGAACCTGGAGGAGAACCTGGAGGAGAACGACAGGAGGAGCCACCTCGGGGCAGAACTTGGAGGAGAACCTGGAGGAGAACGACTGGAGCAGCAACCTGGGCACAGAACGTGGAGGAGAACCTGGAGGTGAACGACAGGAGCAGCAACCAAGGCACAGAACGTGGAGGAGAACCTGGAGGAGAACGACAGGAGGAGCCACCTCGGGGCAGAACTTGGAGGAGAACCTGGAGGAGAACGACAGGAGGAGCGACCTGGTCACAGAACGTGGAGGAGAACCTGGAGGAGAACGACAGGAGGAGCGACCTGGTCACAGAACGTGGAGGAGAACCTGGAGGAGAACGACAGGAGGAGCCACCTGGGGGCAGAACTTGGAGGAGAACCTGGAGGAGAACGACAGGAGGAGCCACCTCGGGGCAGAACGTGGAGGAGAACCTGGAGGAGAACGACAGGAGGAGCAACCTGGGTGAAGAAGGTGGAGGAGAACCTGGAGGAAAACGACAGGAGGAGCAACCTGGGCGCAGAAGGTGGAGGAGAACCTGGAGGAGAACGACAGGAGGAGCCACCTGGGGGCAGAACTTGGAGGAGAACCTGGAGGAGAACGACAGGAGGAGCGACCTGGTCACAGAAGGTGGAGGAGAACCTGGAGGAGAACGACAGGAGGAGCGACCTGGGCACAGAACTTGGAAGAGAACCTGGAGGAGAACGACAGGAAGAGCGACCTGGTCACAGAACGTGGAGGAGAACCTGGAGGAGAACGACTGGAGCAGCAACCTGGGCACAGAACGTGGAGGAGAACCTGGAGGAGAACGACAGGAGGGGCGACCTGCGCGGAGAACTTGGAGAACCCGGAGGAGAACGACTGGAGCAGCAACCTGGGCACAGAACGTGGAGGAGAACCAGGAAGAGAACGACAGGAGGGGCCACCTGGGTGCAGAACTTGGAGGAGATCCTGGAGGAGAACGACAGGAGGAGCGACCTGGGCGGAGAACCTGGCGGAGAACAACAGAAGGGGCCACCTTGGCACAGAACTTGGAAGAGAACCTGGAGGAGAACGACAGGAGGAGCAACCTGGGCGCAGAACGTGGAGGAGAACCTGGAGGAGAACGACTGGAGCAGCAACCTGGGCACAGAACGTCGAGGAGAACCAAGAAGAGAACGACAGGAGGGGCCACCTCGGGGAAGAACTTGGAGGAGAACCTGGAGGAGAACGACAGGAGGAGTAACCTGGGCGCAGAAGGTGGAGGAGACCCTGGAGGAGAACGACAGGAGGGGCCACTTGGGCGGAGAACTTGGAGGAGAACCTGGAGGAGAACGACAGGAGGAGCAACCTGGGCGCAGAACTTGGAGGAGAACCTGGAGGAGAACGACAGGAGGAGCAACCTGGGCGCAGAAGGTGGAGGAGAACCTGGAGGAGAACGACAGGAGGAGTCACCTGGGGGAAGAACTTGGAGGAGAACCTGGAGGAGAACGACAGGAGGAGCAACCTGGGCGCAGAAGGTGGAGGAGAACGACAGGAGGAGAGACCTGGGCGCAGAACGTGGAGGAGAACCTGGAGGAGAACGACTGGAGCAGCAACCTGGGCACAGAACCTGGAGGAGAACCTGGAGGAGAACGACAGGAGGGGCGACCTGGGCGGAGAACTTGGAGAACCTGGAGGAGAACGACTGGAGCAGCAACCTGGGCACAGAACGTGGAGGAGAACCTGGAGGAGAATGAAAGGAGGAGCCACCTGGGGGCAGAACTTGGAGGAGAACCTGGAGGAGAAGGACAGGAGGAGCCACCTCGGGGCAGAACTTGGAGGAGAACCTGGAGGAGAACGACAGGAGGAGCCACCTCGGGGCAGAACTTGGAGGAGAACGACAGGAGGAGAAACCTGGGCGCAGAAGGTGGAGGAGAACCTGGAGGAGAACGACAGGAGGGGCCACTTGGGCGGAGAACTTGGAGAACCTGGAGGAGAACGACAGGAGCAGCAACCTGGGCACAGAACGTGGAGGAGAACCAGGAAGAGGACGACAGGAGGGGCCACCTCGGGGAAGAACTTGGAGGAGATCCTGGAGGAGAACGACAGGAGGAGCGACCTGGGCGGAGAACCTGGCGGAGAACAACAGGAGGGGCCACCTTGGCACAGAACTTGGAAGAGAACCTGGAGGAGAACGACAGGAGGAGCAACCTGGGCGCAGAAGGTGGAGGAGAACCTGGAGGAGAACGACAGGAGGAGCGACCTGGTCACAGAACGTGGAGGAGAACCTGGAGGAGAACGACAGGAGGAGCCACCTGGGGGCAGAACTTGGAGGAGAACCTGGAGGAGAACGACAGGAGGAGCCACCTCGGGGCAGAACTTGGAGGAGAACCTGGAGGAGAACGACAGGAGGAGCCACCTCGGGGCAGAACTTGGAGGAGAACCTGGCGGAGAACAACAGGAGGGGCCACCTTGGCACAGAACTTGGAAGAGAACCTGGAGGAGAACGACAGGAGGAGCAACCTGGGCGCAGAAAGTGGAGGAGAACCTGGAGAAGAACGACAGGAGTAGCAACCTGGGCGCAGAAGGTGGAGGAGAACCTGGAGGAGAACGACAGGAGGGGCGACCTCGGCACAGAACGTGGAGGAGAACCTGGAGGAGAACGACAGGAGGGGCGACCTGGGCGGAGAACTTGGAGAACCTGGAGGAGAACGACTGGAGCAGACACCTGGGCACAGAACATGGAGGAGAACCAGGAAGAGAACGACAGGAGGAGCCACCTGGGGGCAGAACTTGGAGGAGAACCTGGAGGAGAACGACAGGAGGAGCCACCTCGGGGCAGAACTTGGAGGAGAACCTGGAGGAGAACGACAGGAGGAGCAGCCTCGGGGCAGAACTTGGAGGAGAACCTGGAGGAGAACGACAGGAGGAGCAACCTGGGCGCAGAAGGTGGAGGAGAACCTGGAGGAGAACGAAAGGAGGGGCCACTTGGGCGGAGAACTTGGAGAACCTGGAGGAGAACGACAGGAGCAGCAACCTGGGCACAGAACGTGGAGGAGAACCAGGAAGAGAACGACATGAGGGGCCACCTCGGGGAAGAACTTGGAGGAGATCCTGGAGGAGAACGACAGGAGGAGCGACCTGGGCGGAGAACCTGGCGGAGAACAACAGGAGGGGCCACCTTGGCACAGAACTTGGAAGAGAACCTGGAGGAGAACGACAGGAGGAGCAACCTGGGCGCAGAACGTGGAGGAGAACCTGGAGGAGAACGACAGGAGGAGCAACCTGGGCGCAGAAGGTGGAGGAGAACCTGGAGGAGAACGACAGGAGGAGCCACCTCGGGGCAGAACTTGGAGGAGAACCTGGAGGAGAACGACAGGAGGAGCGACCTGGTCACAGAACGTGGAGGAGAACGACCGGAGCAGCAACCTGGGCACAGAACGTGGAGGAGAACCTGGCGGAGAACAACAGGAGGGGAAACCTGGGCACAGAACTTGGAGGAGAAGCTGGAGGAGAACGACAGGAGGAGCGACCTGGGAACAGAACTTGGAAGAGAATCTGGAGGAGAACGACAGGAGGAGCAACCTGGGCGCAGAACGTGGAGGAGAACCTGGAGGAGAACGACAGGAGGAGCGACCTGGTCACAGAAGGTGGAGGAGAACCTGGAGGAGAACGACAGGAGGAGCGACCTGGGCACAGAAGTTGGAAGAGAACCTGGAGGAGAACGACAGGAGGAGCAACCTGGGGTCAGAACTTGGAGGAGAACCTGGAGGAGAACGACAGGAGGAGAAACCTGGTCACAGAACGTGGAGGAGAACCTGGAGGAGAACGACTGGAGCAGCAACCTGGGCACAGAACGTGGAGGAGAACCTGGAGGAGAACGACAGGAGCAGTAACCTGGGCACAGAACGTGGAGGAGAACCAGGAAGAGAACGACAGGAGGGGCCACCTCGGGGCAGAACTTGGAGGAGATCCTGGAGGAGAACGACAGGAGGAGCGACATGGGCGGAGAACCTGGCAGAGAACAACAGGAGGGGAAACCTGGGCACAGAACTTGGAAGAGAACCTGGAGGAGAACGACAGGAGGAGCAACCTGGGCGCAGAACGTGGAGGAGAACCTGGAGGAGAACGACAGGAGGAGCAACCTGGGCGCAGAAGGTGGAGGAGAACCTGGAGGAGAACGACAGGAGGAGCCACCTGGGGGCAGAACTTGGAGGAGAACCTGGAGGAGAACGACAGGAGGGGCGACCTGGGCGGAGAACTTGGAGAACCTGGAGGAGAACGACTGGAGCAGCAACCTGGGCACAGAACGTGGAGGAGAACTAAGAAGAGAACGACAGGAGGGGCCACCTCGGGGAAGAACTTGGAGGAGATCCTGGAGGAGAACGACAGGAGGAGCGACCTGGGCGGAGAACCTGGCGGAGAACAACAGGAGGAGCAACCTGGGCGCAGAACGTGGAGGAGAACCTGGAGGAGAACGACAGGAGGAGCCACCTGGGGGCAGAACTTGGAGGAGAACCTGGAGGAGAACGACAGGATGAGCCACCTGGGGGCAGAACTTGGAGGAGAACCTGGAGGAGAACGACAGGAGGAGCGACCTGGTCACAGAAGGTGGAGGAGAACCTGGAGGAGAACGACAGGAGGAGCGACCTGGGCACAGAACTTCGAAGAGAACCTGGAGGAGAACGACAGGAGGAGCAAAATGGGCGCAGAACGTGGAGGAGAACCTGGAGGAGAACGACAGGAGGAGTCACCTGGGGGCAGAACTTGGAGGAGAAGCTGGAGGAGAACGACAGGAGGAGCCACCTCGGGGCAGAACTTGGAGGAGAACCTGGAGAAGAACGACAGGAGGAGCCACCTGGGGGCAGAACTTGGAGGAGAAGCTGGAGGAGAACGACAGGAGGAGCCACCTCGGGGCAGAACTTGGAGGAGAACCTGGAGGAGAACGACAGGAGGAGCGACCTGGTCACAGAACGTGGAGGAGAACCTGGAGGAGAACGACTGGAGCAGCAACCTGGGCACAGAACGTGCAGGAGAACCTGGAGGAGAACGACAGGAGGGGCGACCTGGGCGGAGAACTTGGAGAACCTGGAGGAGAACGACTGGAGCAGCAACCTGGGCACAGAACCTGGAGGAGAACCAAGAAGAGAACGACAGGAGGGGCCACCTCGGGGCAGAACTTGGAGGAGATCCTGGAGGAGAACGACAGGAGGAGCGACCTGGGCGGAGAACCTGGCGGAGAACAACAGGAGGAGCAACCTGGGCGCAGAACGTGGAGGAGAACCTGGAGGAGAACGACAGGAGGAGCCACCTGGGGGCAGAACTTGGAGGAGAACCTGGAGGAGAACGACAGGAGGAGCCACCTGGGGGCAGAACTTGGAGGAGAACCTGGAGGAGAACGACAGGAGGAGCCACCTCGGGGCAGAACGTGGAGGAGAACCTGGAGGAGAACGACAGGAGGAGCAACCTGGGCGCAGAAGGTGGAGGAGAACCTGGAGGAGAACGACAGGAGGGGCCACTTGGGCGGAGAACTTGGAGAACCTGGAGGAGAACGACAGGAGCAGCAACCTGGGCACAGAACGTGGAGGAGAACCAGGAAGAGAACGACAGGAGGGGCCACCTTGGCACAGAACTTGGAAGAGAACCTGGAGGAGAACGACAGGAGCAGCAACCTGGGCGCAGAACGTGGAGGAGAACCTGGAGGAGAACGACAGGAGGAGCCACCTCGGGGCAGAACTTGGAGGAGAACCTGGAGGAGAACGACAGGAGGAGCGACCTGGTCACAGAACGTGGAGGAGAACCTGGAGGAGAACGACAGGTGGGGCGACCTGGGCGGAGAACTTGGAGAACCTGGAGGAGAACGACTGGAGCAGCAACCTGGGCACAGAACGTGGAGGAGACCCAGGAAGAGAACGACAGGAGGAGTCACCTCGGGGCTGAACTTGGAGGAGATCCTGGAGGAGAACGACAGGAGGAGCGACCTGGGCGGAGAACCTGGCGGAGAACAACAGGAGGGGCAACCTGGGCACAGAACTTGGAAGGGAACCTGGAGGAGAACGACAGGAGGAGCAACCTGGGCGCAGAACGTGGAGGAGAACCTGGAGGAGAACGACTGGAGCAGCAACCTGGGCACAGAACGTGGAGGAGAACCTGGAGGAGAACGACAGGAGGGGCGACCTGGGCACAGAACTTGGAGAACCTGGAGGAGAACGACTGGAGCAGCAACCTGGGCACAGAACGTGGAGGAGAACCAAGAAGAGAACGACAGGAGGGGCCACCTTGGGGCAGAACTTGGAGGAGATCCCGGAGGAGAACGACAGGAGGAGTAACCTGGGCGCAGAAGGTGGAGGAGAACCTGGAGGAGAACGACAGGAGGGGCCACTTGGGCGGAGAACTTGGAGGAGAACCTGGAGGAGAACGACAGGAGGAGCAACCTGGGCGCAGAACTTGGAGGAGAACCTGGAGGAGAACGACAGGAGGAGCAACCTGGGCGCAGAACGTGGAGGAGAACCAGGAAGAGAACGACAGGAGGGGCCACCTCGGGGAAGAACTTGGAGGAGATCCTGGAGGAGAACGACAGGAGGAGCGACCTGGTCACAGAACGTGGAGGAGAACCTGGAGGAGAACGACAGGAGGAGCGACCTGGTCACAGAACGTGGAGGAGAACCTGGAGGATAACGACTGGAGCAGCAACCTGGGCACAGAACGTGGAGGAGAACCTGGAGGAGAACGACTGGAGCAGCAACCTGGGCACAGAACGTGGAGGAGAAGCTGGAGGAGAACGACTGGAGCAGCAACCTGGGCACAGAACGTGGAGAAGAACCTGGAGGAGAACGACAGGAGGGGCCACCTTGGCACAGAACGTGGAGGAGAACCTGGAGGAGAACGACAGGAGGAGCCACCTCGGGGCAGAACTTGGAGGAGAACCTGGAGAAGAACGACTGGAGCAGCAACCTGGGCACAGAACGTGGAGGAGAACCTGGAGGTGAACGACAGGAGCAGCAACCAAGGCACAGAACGTGGAGGAGAACCTGGAGGAGAACGACAGGAGGAGCCACCTCGGGGCAGAACTTGGAGGAGAACCTGGAGGAGAACGACAGGAGGAGCGACCTGGTCACAGAACGTGGAGGAGAACCTGGAGGAGAACGACAGGAGGAGCGACCTGGTCACAGAACGTGGAGGAGAACCTGGAGGAGAACGACAGGAGGAGCCACCTGGGGGCAGAACTTGGAGGAGAACCTGGAGGAGAACGACAGGAGGAGCCACCTCGGGGCAGAACGTGGAGGAGAACCTGGAGGAGAACGACAGGAGGAGCAACCTGGGCGCAGAAGGTGGAGGAGAACCTGGAGGAGAACGACAGGAGGGGCCACTTGGGGGGAGAACTTGGAGAACCTGGAGGAGAACGACAGGAGCAGCAACCTGGGCACAGAACGTGGAGGAGAACCAGGAAGAGAACGACAGGAGGGGCCACCTTGGCACAGAACTTGGAAGAGAACCTGGAGGAGAACGACAGGAGGAGCAACCTGGGCGCAGAACGTGGAGGAGAACCTGGAGGAGAACGACAGGAGGAGCCACCTCGGGGCAGAACTTGGAGGAGAACCTGGAGGAGAACGACAGGAGGAGCGACCTGGTCACAGAACGTGGAGGAGAACCTGGAGGAGAACGACTGGAGCAGCAACCTGGGCACAGAACGTGGAGGAGACCCAGGAAGAGAACGACAGGAGGAGTCACCTCGGGGCAGAACTTGGAGGAGATCCTGGAGGAGAACGACAGGAGGAGCGACCTGGGCGGAGAACCTGGCGGAGAACAACAGGAGGGGCAACCTGGGCACAGAACTTGGAAGGGAACCTGGAGGAGAACGACAGGAGGAGCAACCTGGGCGCAGAACGTGGAGGAGAACCTGGAGGAGAACGACTGGAGCAGCAACCTGGGCACAGAACGTGGAGGAGAACCTGGAGGAGAACGACAGGAGGAGTAACCTGGGCGCAGAAGGTGGAGGAGAACCTGGAGGAGAACGACAGGAGGGGCCACTTGGGCGGAGAACTTGGAGGAGAACCTGGAGGAGAACGACAGGAGGAGCAACCTGGGCGCAGAACTTGGAGGAGAACCTGGAGGAGAACGACAGGAGGAGCAACCTGGGCGCAGAAGGTGGAGGAGAACCTGGAGGAGAACGACAGGAGGAGTCACCTGGGGGAAAAACTTGGAGGAGAACCTGGAGGAGAACGACAGGAGGAGCAACCTGGGCGCAGAAGGTGGAGGAGAACGACAGGAGGAGAGACCTGGGCGCAGAACGTGGAGGAGAACCTGGAGGAGAACGACAGGAGGGGCCACTTGGGCGGAGAACTTGGAGGAGAACCTGGAGGAGAACGACAGGAGGAGCAACCTGGGCGCAGAACTTGGAGGAGAACCTGGAGGAGAACGACAGGAGGAGCAACCTGGGCGCAGAACGTGGAGGAGAACCAGGAAGAGAACGACAGGAGGGGCCACCTCGGGGAAGAACTTGGAGGAGATCCTGGAGGAGAACGACAGGAGGAGCGACCTGGTCACAGAACGTGGAGGAGAACCTGGAGGAGAACGACAGGAGGAGCGACCTGGTCACAGAACGTGGAGGAGAACCTGGAGGAGAACGACTGGAGCAGCAACCTGGGCACAGAACGTGGAGGAGAACCTGGAGGAGAACGACTGGAGCAGCAACCTGGGCAAAGAACGTGGAGGAGAAGCTGGAGGAGAACGACTGGAGCAGCAACCTGGGCACAGAACGTGGAGAAGAACCTGGAGGAGAACGACAGGAGGGGCCACCTTGGCACAGAACGTGGAGGAGAACCTGGAGGAGAACGACAGGAGGAGCCACCTCGGGGCAGAACTTGGAGGAGAACCTGGAGGAGAACGACTGGAGCAGCAACCTGGGCACAGAACGTGGAGGAGAACCTGGAGGTGAACGACAGGAGCAGCAACCAAGGCACAGAACGTGGAGGAGAACCTGGAGGAGAACGACAGGAGGAGCCACCTCGGGGAAGAACTTGGAGGAGAACCTGGAGGAGAACGACAGGAGGAGCGACCTGGTCACAGAACGTGGAGGAGAACCTGGAGGAGAACGACAGGAGGAGCGACCTGGTCACAGAACGTGGAGGAGAACCTGGAGGAGAACGACTGGAGCAGCAACCTGGGCACAGAACGTGGAGGAGAACCTGGAGGAGAACAACTGGAGCAGCAACCTGGGCATGGAACGTGGAGGAGAACCTGGAGGAGAACGACTGGAGCAGCAACCTGGGCACAGAACGTGGAGGAGAACCTGGAGGAGAACGACAGGAGGGGCCACCTTGGCACAGAACGTGGAGGAGAACCTGGAGGAGAACGACAGGAGGAGCCACCTCGGGGCAGAACTTGGAGGAGAACCTGGAGGAGAACGACAGGAGGAGCCACCTCGGGGCAGAACTTGGAGGAGAACCTGGAGGAGAACGACAGGAGGAGCGACCTGGTCACAGAACGTGGAGGAGAACCTGGAGGAGAACGACAGGAGGAGCGACCTGGTCACAGAACGTGGAGGAGAACCTGGAGGAGAACGACTGGAGCAGCAACCTGGGCACAGAACGTGGAGGAGAACCTGGAGGAGAACGACTGGAGCAGCAACCTGGGCACAGAACGTGGAGGAGAACCTGGAGGAGAACGACTGGAGCAGCAACCTGGGCACAGAACGTGGAGGAGAACCTGGAGGAGAACGACAGGAGGGGCCACCTTGGCACAGAACGTGGAGGAGAACCTTGAGGAGAACGACAGGAGGAGCCACCTCGGGGCAGAACTTGGAGGAGAACCTGGAGGAGAACGACAGGAGGAGCGACCTGGTCACAGAACGTGGAGGAGAACCTGGAGGAGAACGACTGGAGCAGCAACCTGGGCACAGAACGTGGAGGAGAACCTGGAGGAGAACGACAGGAGGAGCCACCTCGGGGCAGAACTTGGAGGATGTCCTGGAGGAGAACGACAGGAGGAGCGACCTGGGCGGAGAACCTGGCGGAGAACAACAGGAGGGGCAACCTGGGCACAGAACTTGGAAGAGAACCTGGAGGAGAACGACAGGAGGAGCAACCTGGGCGCAGAACGTGGAGGAGAACCTGGAGGAGAACGACTGGAGCAGCAAACTGGGCACAGAACGTGGAGGAGAACCAGGAAGAGAACGACAGGAAGGGCCACCTCGGGGCAGATCTTGGAGGAGATCCTGGAGGAGAACGACAGGAGGAGCCACCTGGTCACAGAACGTGGAGGAGAACCTGGAGGAGAAGGACTGGAGCAGCAACCTGGGCACATAACGTGGAGGAGAACCTGGAGGAGAACGACAGGAGGGGCCACCTTGGCACAGAACTTGGAAGAGAACCTGGAGGAGAACGACAGGAGGAGCAACCTTGG
>NW_026559507.1:20000-22729 GCF_022539595.1 Amphiprion ocellaris | reverse complement strand
AACCCTAACCCTAACCCTAACCCTAACCCTAACCCTAACCCTAACCCTAACCCTAACCCTAACCCTAACCCTAACCCTAACCCTAACCCTAACCCTAACCCTAACCCTAACCCTAACCCTAACCCTAACCCTAACCCTAACCCTAACCCTAACCCTAACCCTAACCCTAACCCTAACCCTAACCCTAACCCTAACCCTAACCCTAACCCTAACCCTAACCCTAACCCTAACCCTAACCCTAACCCTAACCCTAACCCTAACCCTAACCCTAACCCTAACCCTAACCCTAACCCTAACCCTAACCCTAACCCTAACCCTAACCCTAACCCTAACCCTAACCCTAACCCTAACCCTAACCCTAACCCTAACCCTAACCCTAACCCTAACCCTAACCCTAACCCTAACCCTAACCCTAACCCTAACCCTAACCCTAACCCTAACCCTAACCCTAACCCTAACCCTAACCCTAACCCTAACCCTAACCCTAACCCTAACCCTAACCCTAACCCTAACCCTAACCCTAACCCTAACCCTAACCCTAACCCTAACCCTAACCCTAACCCTAACCCTAACCCTAACCCTAACCCTAACCCTAACCCTAACCCTAACCCTAACCCTAACCCTAACCCTAACCCTAACCCTAACCCTAACCCTAACCCTAACCCTAACCCTAACCCTAACCCTAACCCTAACCCTAACCCTAACCCTAACCCTAACCCTAACCCTAACCCTAACCCTAACCCTAACCCTAACCCTAACCCTAACCCTAACCCTAACCCTAACCCCTAACCCTAACCCTAACCCTAACCCTAACCCTAACCCTAACCCTAACCCTAACCCTAACCCTAACCCTAACCCTAACCCTAACCCTAACCCTAACCCTAACCCTAACCCTAACCCTAACCCTAACCCTAACCCTAACCCTAACCCTAACCCTAACCCTAACCCTAACCCTAACCCTAACCCTAACCCTAACCCTAACCCTAACCCTAACCCTAACCCTAACCCTAACCCTAACCCTAACCCTAACCCTAACCCTAACCCTAACCCTAACCCTAACCCTAACCCTAACCCTAACCCTAACCCTAACCCTAACCCTAACCCTAACCCTAACCCTAACCCTAACCCTAACCCTAACCCTAACCCTAACCCCTAACCCTAACCCTAACCCTAACCCTAACCCTAACCCTAACCCTAACCCTAACCCTAACCCTAACCCTAACCCTAACCCTAACCCTAACCCTAACCCTAACCCTAACCCTAACCCTAACCCTAACCCTAACCCTAACCCTAACCCTAACCCTAACCCTAACCCTAACCCTAACCCTAACCCTAACCCTAACCCTAACCCTAACCCTAACCCTAACCCTAACCCTAACCCTAACCCTAACCCTAACCCTAACCCTAACCCTAACCCTAACCCTAACCCTAACCCTAACCCTAACCCTAACCCTAACCCTAACCCTAACCCTAACCCTAACCCTAACCCTAACCCTAACCCTAACCCTAACCCTAACCCTAACCCTAACCCTAACCCTAACCCTAACCCTAACCCTAACCCTAACCCTAACCCTAACCCTAACCCTAACCCTAACCCTAACCCTAACCCTAACCCTAACCCTAACCCTAACCCTAACCCTAACCCTAACCCTAACCCTAACCCTAACCCTAACCCTAACCCTAACCCTAACCCTAACCCTAACCCTAACCCTAACCCTAACCCTAACCCTAACCCTAACCCTAACCCTAACCCTAACCCTAACCCTAACCCTAACCCTAACCCTAACCCTAACCCTAACCCTAACCCTAACCCTAACCCTAACCCTAACCCTAACCCTAACCCTAACCCTAACCCTAACCCTAACCCTAACCCTAACCCTAACCCTAACCCTAACCCTAACCCTAACCCTAACCCTAACCCTAACCCTAACCCTAACCCTAACCCTAACCCTAACCCTAACCCTAACCCTAACCCTAACCCTAACCCTAACCCTAACCCTAACCCTAACCCTAACCCTAACCCTAACCCTAACCCTAACCCTAACCCTAACCCTAACCCTAACCCTAACCCTAACCCTAACCCTAACCCTAACCCTAACCCTAACCCTAACCCTAACCCTAACCCTAACCCTAACCCTAACCCTAACCCTAACCCTAACCCTAACCCTAACCCTAACCCTAACCCTAACCCTAACCCTAACCCTAACCCTAACCCTAACCCTAACCCTAACCCTAACCCTAACCCTAACCCTAACCCTAACCCTAACCCTAACCCTAACCCTAACCCTAACCCTAACCCTAACCCTAACCCTAACCCTAACCCTAACCCTAACCCTAACCCTAACCCTAACCCTAACCCTAACCCTAACCCTAACCCTAACCCTAACCCTAACCCTAACCCTAACCCTAACCCTAACCCTAACCCTAACCCTAACCCTAACCCTAACCCTAACCCTAACCCTAACCCTAACCCTAACCCTAACCCTAACCCTAACCCTAACCCTAACCCTAACCCTAACCCTAACCCTAACCCTAACCCTAACCCTAACCCTAACCCTAACCCTAACCCTAACCCTAACCCTAACCCTAACCCTAACCCTAACCCTAACCCTAACCCTAACCCTAACCCTAACCCTAACCCTAACCCTAACCCTAACCCTAACCCTAACCCTAACCCTAACCCTAACCCTAACCCTAACCCTAACCCTAACCCTAACCCTAACCCTAAC
>NW_026559507.1:0-15000 GCF_022539595.1 Amphiprion ocellaris | reverse complement strand
GACATTCAATGTTATTACACAGAAGTGGGCTCCTCCAACGGCCTACGACCCGATCAGCAACCGTGCCATGAGGACACCGCTGTCTCCTGCCGCCCTGTTTGAGAAGGAGGCCAGAGCTGAGGTCCTCAGGGAGAAACCCACAGCCAGTCCTGATGGATATCAGCATCGCTGTTCGCCAGAGGTGGACAAATCTGGGGGAGGATAACCGTAAGAAGTGAGTTTCCAAACCCTCACCTTTCCAACCAGTTGTTTCCATTTCTTGTTATTTGCAAGGCAGAGAGAGGGAAAGTCTGACCCTAAGTCCTGCCTCAAGGCAAGGCATGACGTCATCACATTGATGCCACGTTTGGACTTGTGGGTCAGAGGACCCAATTCAGAATCGGAAGAAGACACTGAGGCGATGGGGGTGAAGGAGAGAAAAAATAATAATAATAAAAATAAATAAAAGCAATAAAAGCGAGTGAGCTTAGTTTTTAGTTAACAGTATTAACAATATAATAATAGTAATAATATGTAAGAATGCATGACATATGACTTATTGTTGCATTGACATATGACTTGTCATGACTTGCCATGACTTGTGCATATAACCTATCTAGGTTCTCTATACATCCAGGAGGGGCTGGCACCACTACATGGATGACCTTCCAGAAAAGGTCATCCGTGTAGCAGGTCAGAGTACTTGTGCTGAGACGAGTACTGTGCCTCAAACATTGCACATACAGTACATGACCTTGACCACACTGTCAGCCAGGGTTGTCGACGTCTGTTCCCCGGGCCACCTCGCAGTGGGCGCGGGCCGAGATCAGCTCCTTGACCCCGGAGAGCCGCTTCTTGGTCCGCAGGTTTAGGAGGAAGCAGCAGCAGCAGCAGCAGCAGCAGCAGCAGCAGCAGCAGCAGATCAAAGATTGAATTCTAAAAATGAAACAATAATAAATGTTTGACATTAATCCAAAATTTATTTTAAATTTTGTCATGGTTTGTGATGATTTTGTAGCATTTTCTGATGATTTTGAATGTTTTACTCAAGGAAAGCATGATGAGAACATGCATATATAGAGAATAGAATACACAGATTTTTTTTTTTATTTTTTTTTTTTCAACCAGGGGATGAAGCATTGCATTTTGTTTTGTTATAGGGTTAGCCCCAACATAACCACCCCCCACACATACACACAGGTGAGACCCAAACACACCATGGTGGATGAGGACCGCTGAGAGGACGAGGAGGAGGAGGAGGAGGCGGCGGCGGCCCGTGAGAAGAGGAGCAGAAGGAGGTCCGGTGGCGACCCGTAAGAAGAGGAGCAGAAGGAGGTCCGGTGAGAGGATGAGCAAGAGGAGTTACAAGAAAACAAAAACAACAACAACAACAACAACAAGCACAGCAAAAACAAATTGTCATCAGTTTATGAATTGAACACATCAATGTGTATCATCTGGAAAACGTGTGTGACTCAATCAGTCCAGCTGCAAAAACATAGCCGTGTAAGGTGAGCTGCATGCGTGAGCTATTTCATATATTTTTTATTTATTTTAAAGCTATATTCATGCATTTTGTCTATTTTGGCACTGGCTTATGTTTAACTTATCCCCAACCCCACAACCTTCAAATGTATATAGATATGCATGTATATAGATATGCATGTACATAGAGATGCATGTATATAGATATGCATGTACATAGAGATACATGTATATAGATATGCATTTATATAGATATATATACAGGAGGGGTTCACTCCTGCATCAGAGAACTACCACTGTGACATGGACAAAGTCAAGAGTCAGAGAAGCTCACCCAAAAAAATTAATAAATAACATCCAGAAACAAACTGCTACCTAAATGTATTTATTTATGTATTTATTTATCTATATATGTATTTATTTATCTATGTATTTATGTATTTATTTATTTATCTCTATGTATTTATTTATCTCTGTATGTATCTATTTATCTATGTATGTATCTATTTATTTATGTATGTATTTATTTATCTATGTATGTATCTATTTATCTATGTACGTATCTATCTATGTACGTATCTATTTATCTATGTACGTATCTATTTATATATCTATTTATTTATTATTTATAACTGCTGCACCAGCAGCACCAACACACCACCAACACACCAGCTCGTAATAACTGCAGTCGAGTTGTGTGGGAATGCAGCCCAAAAGCGTGTGGGAAACTCCATCTAAGGCTAAATACAGGACGTCTCAGGTCAGAGGAGCCTATTTTGTCCTGCAACTCCACGATGAACTTATCTGTGAAGCCACACAGTGCAGTACAGCGGTAAACTCCATCTAAGCCTAAATACCGGCTGGCTGGCCTAACCCTGACAATGCATAAATCCTCTCAGAGAAACTCAAGCAAAAATCTATTATAAATAAGTTACCGACACACGACAGCCGCACTTTGCCTGGGAATGTGACCAGGCACATCAAAGCTCAGACTCACAGCGACAGCACAGGGTTCACCAGCTAACTAGCTCAGGGCTATGTGGTTCGCCCCAATGACGTGAGCCATGAACTGGATCCAGAAACAAGCTGCTACCTATATCTATCTATCTATCTATCTATCTATCTATCTATCTATCTATCTATCTATCTATCTATCTATCTCTCTCTATTTATTTTTTTAGTTAAGTCTACAGTCAACAGCTAAAACCAACTGATTGAGCGTCACCTAGCAATCAAAATGTGCAAATATGACTTAGAAGTGTTTAAAATTTAAAAAATAACAAATAATAAAAGATAAATCAATAAATAATAAATGAATAAATAATAATTAAATGATAATAAATAAATAAATAATAAATAAAAATGACACAAAAAAAGGAAAAAAAAAAAAAAAAGAAAAAAGTGAAAGCCAGTGACAGCAAATTATCACAGTCACTGACAAGAGTGACTGAAAATGACCAACAATAACTAAAAACCGGCAAACTGAAAACTATGACTTCTCCCTCCCTAAAACTCCCTCCCTCCCTCCCTGCCTGCCTGCACAGCTCTGTGTAGACACTGAGTCATTCAGAGGTTAGGTGTTGGCTTTCCCGCTTCAGCAACTCCTCCTTCATACAAACTGTGAAACTTCCCTTTCAGAGTGGTGTAGAGCTTCTTTTGGCTGGCACTCTCTACATCAAGCGTTCCCGTGTCTGTTTGTGCGTAAATAGACAATAACGTGGTGTATGAAACCTCCAGCAGCAGCAGCACCAGCAGTAGCAGCACCACCAGCAGCAGCAGCAGCACCACCACCACCACCAGCAGCAGCACCACCACCAGCAGCACCACAAGCAGCAGATCAAAAGTTGAATTCTAAAAATGAAACAATAATAAATGTTTGAAATCAATCCAAAAATTCTTTTGTCTTGGTTTGATGATGATGGTTTCGTATTTCGTAGCATTTTCTGACAATTTTGAATCTTTTACTCAAGGGACAACGTAAGGAGAACGTGCATATATAGAGAACAGAATACACAGAGAGACATTTTTTTTTAATTTATTCATTTTATTTATTGTAAATATTTATTTTATTTTTATCTATTTTTATTTATTTTATTTATTTATTATAAGTATCTAGGAAAGGAAATTCAAGGAAAGCGTGATGAGAACACGCATATATAGAGAACAGAATACACAGATTTTTTTAATGTATTCATTTTATTTATTGTAAATACTTATTTTTTTTTATTTTATTTATTTATTGTAATTATCTAGGAAAGGAAAGTCAAGGAAAGCGTGATGAGAACATGCATATATAGAGAACAGAATACAGAGATTTTTTTTTTAATTTATTCATTTTATTTATAGTAAATATTTATTTTTATTTATTTTATTTATTGTAATTATCTAGGAAAGGAAATTCAAGGAAAGCGTGATGAGAACGTGAATATATAGAGAACAGAATACACATTTTTTTTAATTTATTCATTGTATTTATAGTAAATATTTATTTATTTTTATTTATTTTATTTATTTATTGTAATTATCTAAGAAAGGAAATTCATTTTATTTATTGTAAATATTTATTTTAATTAATTAATTTATTTATTTACTCTTGTTTTTTTTTTCCCAACCAGGGAATGAAGCCTTGTATTTTGCAATATTTTAACTGGAATGTTATAGCGTTAGCCCCAACCTACCCCCCCACCCCCCATCCAAAACACAGACACACAAGTGACATTCTCACACACACCATGGTGGGCGAGAACCGGTCAGACGAGGAGGAGGAGGAGGCCCGTGAGAAGAGGAGCTGAAGGAGGTCCGGCGAGAGGAAGAGCAAGAGGAGTTACTAGAAAACGACGATGACAACAACAATAATGAGCACAGCAAAAAACAATTTGTCATCAGTTTGTGAATTGAACACATCAAAGTGTATAACAGCTTGCAAAAACGTGTGTTCAATGTGGTCATCAGTCCAGCTGCAAAAACGTACGTAGCCGTGTACAAGCTGAGCTGCATGCGTGAGCTAACCCTATCCGTGCATTATGTCTATTTTGGCATGCAGCATTATTAACAATATAATCCACTTCTGTGGGGGTAAAACTATAATATTTCCCTTCCATTTTATCAGTAAGTGGTGCTCAATAAATAGAGAGGGTATTATTTCCTTAAAGTTAGTCACCGAATTGTCAGACAGACATCTACTGTAATGATATTTATCTATCTATCTTTAACCATTAAATCAGTTTTAGGAACGTTAGATTTTTTTAAATTGCAATTCTACAAGTTAAATGTGTTTAATTTTACAAGATCAGACATTAAAACATTTCACTGAAGAAGCATTAAATGTGTTAAAGATGTCAGAGAAAAGATCCAGTGTGCAGAAATGTAGAAAACCTGTAATGTACAATTAATATAGAGCAACAATACTTGCATATATGCAGTGTTCAAACTGGCATAAATTAGAAAAAATAAATAAATTATATGCATCTATCTGTAAACATTTAATCCATTTTAGGGTTAGGGTTCCTTTCAGATTCAGACTTTATTTCAATTCTCAAAGTTAATATTTTTTGAGCAATTTTCACAGTTTTCACTTGTTATAGTTGAACTTTTGTCAAATTTTGAGTAATGTTGGTGAAATTGTGTTCATTTTAGTTGTTACCTCAGCTTGAATTAGGTTTTGTATCAACTTATCGCATACATCTTGAATCTTTTTGGACAAATTTGGAGTAATTTCATATAATTTCAAGTCAATCTGGAAACGTTTTATCTCATTAGGAGAAGTTTTTGACCCATTTTTACCAATTTTCTTCTGGTTTTGAACAACTTTGTACTTTGGAGTCATTTTTTAATGTTGTTATGAGCAGGTTTTTGAGGCATTTTGTACAATATTCAAACTTGTTTTGGACAAATTTAGAGTTGTGTAATGAGTTGTGTTCCAAGTGCTTTCTTGTTTCAAACAAGGTTTTGAGTCATTTGGCTCAATGTTTGTACTTGATTTGATTTGGATGACTTGGAGTGATTTCAGATGCATTTTTTTTTTTTTAATCTTTTTGGGCAAATGTTTGGGTAATTTTATACAATTTAGTCAATTAGAAAAAGTTCTTGAATAATTTTGCACAAAGATTACACTTTTTTTGAGCAAATTGTCATTAGGATTCAATTTTGAACAGTTTTCAGTTATTTTACTTGAATTTTTGCCAAATTTTGAGTGAAATTGGTGAAATTGTGTTAATTGTTGTTGAGTCCAATCAAGCAAATTTTATTGTTACCTCAACTTGAATTCACTTTTTAATCCACTTCTGCACAAATTCTGGACAAATTTTGGGTAATTTCAGAAATTTTTTTGAATAATTTTGCACTGTTTCATCTTTTTTGTCATTTTCATACCGTTTACAGTTCAAAGAAATGTTAAATGTTTGTTAAGAACATATATGCGTGTGTGTGTGTACATATATATATATATATATATATATATATATATATATATATATATATATATATATATATATATATATATAAAATCACTTTAGATATTTTTTGAAGATTTTTACTCATTTTTAAAATATATTTACAAGAATTTCCTTGCCAAATTTAGGATTTTTTTTTTTTTTTTTTAATAAAAATTTTAAAGGAAACTTTTAAGGAATTATTGGAATTTTCTTCCAGAAGGTTTTGCAAATTTTCAGAAATTTGGGGAATTTTTTTTTTGTTGATTTTTAAAATTTATTTATTTATTTTCAGACAAGGTAACAGTATTTTTTGGTGCCCGTAAATGAGGACAACAGGAGGGTTAAGTTAGCTCAACTTGAATTCAGTTTTCTGTCAGATTCCAGTGTAAATTCCACGTGATGTGAAGTTGATGCTACATTATGATGTTGACCCAGTTTGGTTGACAGAAATAAGCGATAAATTTCCTCTCAGAGTGCATAAATAGAGTGAAGTGTTGGTCTGTGGAAACTCTGATCTGTTAAATGTAGCGGCTTCCCATCCTTATTTTCCGCCTCGCTACATAAACGGAGCAGCATCACGTGACTCTGAGTGTTACTAACAGTTCACACCTCTTACCTGTAATCTGCAAGTTACCACGGTGTTGCAGTTGTCTGTTCAGGGTGAAGTTCCAGGAGGGATTTAGAAGTTCAGTCTGTTCAGAGCTGGATTTCCTCACATCAGTGGGCTGGGAGGGTGAGGAGAGGTGGAGGTTTTCAAATGTCAGGTCCAGAGAGATCGACAGACTCTCTCCAACCTCCTCCAGTCTGGCAAAAAATGGAGTCATTCTTTTCTCTCTGCAGACAAAGTTTTAATGCTGGAGAAGAGAGGAAAGTCTGAGTTAGCGCTCCGAATGTTAAAATATGCTCTGAAAAGTCGATAAAAGTCTGAGTTTATGTTAAAATACGCTCTGAAAAGTCAATAAAAATCTGAGTTTGTTAAAATATGCTCTGAAAAGTCACCAAAAGTCTGACTTTATGTTAAAATACGAACAGAAAAGTCATCAAAAGTCTGAGTTTATGTTAAAATATGCTCTGAAAAGTCACCAAAAGTCTCTCTGTTTGTGGATTTAACACTGAATCTAACATTAGATTTGAAGCCGGCTTAAATCAGACACCAATACTTCAAATTAAATTTGTGGGGGTTCTTTGTTTCCCAAGTTATTTACATCTAATAGAATTTATACAATGAAATGTGTTTTACAAAAACCTATGGCGCAACACATTAGTAGAAATATGAGAAACAGCACCAGAAATAGTACTAAAAACAGAAACATACGGCTGTGGCACCTAGTGGGCAAATAAAACAGTTAGGTAAAGTTGGCAAGATATTCACAGATTTGGACTACCGGCATCTATACCTCATGAGATATACGTTGCAATAACATATTGCCTCTTTCCCATCGTTGTAAGCTACACAATGTGCTACAAGGCCAGTTTTATCAAAAGTCGCTGTCTTTCCAGCTGCAGAAATAACACGGATGTCTATGCGCAGCTGGCTGTGCAACGAGTGAACAGGGACTGTCTGCAAATAGCAAAACCGCTGCACCAGTGAAGGGAGACACTACACAAATATTCAAATACTTGATTTTTATACACTGCAGTGTATAAAAATGTATTGATGCCGGAAGTCCAACTCTGTGAATATCTTGCCAACTTTGCCTAACTAAATAAAACCCACACTTACCACACTGCCTTGTATAAGCCTCTGTTCGAAACACATACTGCAGTAACACAAAAGCAGTTACAAACATCTCATCATTAACCAACACAAAAATACAATGCATATAATAATACATTCATATTTCATGGAACTAAGAACGTAAGATGATACACTGGAAGTATCATACCTCGCACACGAACCATTGGCACCGGCAGCACACGTGCAGCGTTTTTGTTTTTTTTTTCTTTTTTTTTGTCTGCATTTGTTCTCATTGTTTAACTCCACAAAAGAGGTGTCAACATTGTATGAGATTGATGCATATTTTAGTCTTGCAGCCAAATATTTTAATATTTAATAACGTGCAGCGTTTTCATTCTCTAACCGTCGGCACTCGTCAGCACAGTACACAGACATAAAGTGGATTTTTAATGCAAATAAACAATTTACCACCCTGTCACTATATTTCATAATTCAGTCTTTCACAGCACGGTATTATTTACATTTCCTATTGTCCCACAATAACCAGTAACCCTTTGTTCTGTTAACACAACTTCCAGTATCTTGCCCTTTGACCTCAAAACTACCACCAATACAACAATAACAATATGCCCCCTGCTGTCCAAAACAACAATCAGCAGAAGAGTCACACAGGGATTTCAGTGGTTTTCAGTATATTTACTTGCCTCTGTTTACCACCTGGTTACACCTGTATAGATTTTTTTTTTTAGTCATTTCAAAGAATTTCAAGTCAGTTTTTATCTTGTTTTGAGGTATTTTGCACAATATTGTAACTTCTTTTGGACAAATTTCGAGCATTTGAGTCATTTCAGAGTCAGTTTTTATTGTTTTTGAGCAGGTTTTGAGGCACTTTGCATGATGTTTTAACTTGGGTTAAGGGTTTGGTCTGGTTAACAAGCCCGTTTGGGAGTTAATGGAGTATGCGTATTTGATGTAGAGGTTGCTTAGGAGACACAGGACTGGGAAAGAGCATTTGTAGTGCCGAGCCAAGCTCAGGCACTGCCCCCGGTACGAGACCTGTCCCCAGACCGTGATTGGATAGAATGACAAACAGCCCGAAAGCTTGGTGCTCACCGAGTGAGTACCTGCCATCCTATATGAGCCCAGACTCCAAAAGCAGCCCTACACTAGTCCAAATTGGTGGTTCAGGTTTTGAAGGTTAGGGTTAGAGGTCAAGGAGTTAGGGTTAGAGGTCAGGGGTTAGGGGAGGGGGTTAAGGTTACAGGGTTCGGTCTGGTTTATAAAGTCCGTTTGGGAGTTGTGGGAGTATGCGTATTTGATGTAGAGGTTGCTTAGGAGACACAGGACTGGGAAAGAGCATTTGTAGTGCCGAGCCAAGCTCAGGCACTGCCCCCGGTACGAGACCTGTCCCCAGACCGTGATTGGATAGAATGACAAACAGCCCGAAAGCTTGGTGCGCACCGAGTGAGTACCTGCCATCCTATATGAGCCCAGACTCCAAAAGCAGCCCTACACTAGTCCAAATTGGTGGTTCAGGTTTTGAAGGTTCTAGGGTTAGGGTTAGAGGTCAGGGAGTTAGGGTTAGAGGTCAAGAGGTGAGGGGAGGGGGTTGAGGTTAGGGTCAGGGGATGGGGTCAGAGGTCAGGGCTAGGTGTAGGGTCAGAAGTCAGGCTAAGTCTAGTCAAGTGGCTAATGGTCCCAGTCTTGGTGGATCTAAAAGCCTGTAGTTAGGTCCTGTGTTACCTATTAAAGAGACCGCCTATATTGATTCAGTGTTTCAGGGTCTCTGGGTTGTAAGGTAATCTAGGCCTAAATGTTTTATTAATTTTAGGACACGTCATCAGTAGTGGACCTTGGGATCAACGAGTGTTTCGGCCATTATCACTAGACACTCTCCCCCAAGGGAGGCCCCGCCGAGACTGATCAGGTCTCAGAGTGCGTCCTGTCGTCAATTGCAAGTCTTTTATTTATTTATTTATTTATTTATTTATTTATTTATTTATTTATTTATTTATTTATTTATTTATTTATTATTTTTTTAAAAGAAAATAAGTAGATTTTGTTTATTTTATTCGTTCTTGGGTCTAAGGTCTGTTTTGCGATGATCAGTCTTGTAGTCAGGTGAGTCAGGTAGGTACATTTGTGGTTTGTTACAGGTGACTACGAAGGATTGTTTTAAGGTAAGTAAATCTATTTATTCTATATTCTACCCAAGTATCGTTGTTTTACAGGTAAGTGTTTTGAGCTGTTCTAAGTCAGTTGTTATTACAGGTTTCGGGGTTTTTTTTAGAGGTCAGTCATAAGGGCCGAATATGTAAAAGTCTTTTTGTCTTAGAATTTAAGGTAGAGGGAGTGAGAGAAAAGAGGTCGGATAACGGTCCTAGGTCCCGGTGCATCCACGGCCTGGTCCCCTACATCAGGCCAGGGGATGAGAATGTTAGGGGGTCAGGTCAATTTGAAGGAGTCCAATTGGTTTTTTTTTGGCAGATTCAATTCAGCGTGTGTGGTGCAGAATGGGCTGTTGGGTGGGTGAGGCTAAGCCTTCTAGAAGACTGGGCAACGATTGAGGTGCTGATGCCCTGGACCACCACATCCTGCATGCTGTTCCTAGAGTCGGAACCCAGGAGGGCCGCATACTTACCGCCTACATAGGTTAACAGGTTGCTTGTTATCACCGTTAGGTTACTACAACCTGCCCGGATAGGCTTGAAGAGTTGGATGTCTCGGTCCCTTGAGGTGGGTGAGGCCTACGTTAAGTACCCCCAACCTAACCTGTGATGTACAGCTCTGTGTAGACTGAGTCGTTCAGGAGTTAGGTGTTGGCTTTCCCGCTTCAGCAACTCCTCCTTCATAGAAACTGTGGAACTTCCCTTTCAGACTGGTGTCGAGCTTCTTTTGGCTGGCACACTGCATCAAGAGTTCCCGTGTCTGTCTGTGCATAGAAAGACAATAACATGGGATAAGCATTCTGGCTGTGGTGGATGTTTTTATCACACAGTGACTGACAACATTGACTGAACCAAACATCTCCATTAACCGACTTAAAATGTTGCCACACAATATTAAACTACAGCACAAAGCCTCCAGAAGCTAAACCCTAACCCGCGAACACACACCGATTAAATGTGTACTAGTGTTTTCAGCCATTTTATTTCATTTGAAAAAGGAAAACGTAAAACACCTGACAGAAATGTATGTCTGTCCTAACCCAACGTCTACTGACTGGTTTAAGGAAATGTTTTTCTCTACATCTGCAGACTGCTGTAAGAATCAACAGTTGAATTTGTAAAACTCGCATGTAGAATGACGTATTTCGGTGCATTTGCTTGCACGATCACAGAGACAAGTTTCTAGAGGCTGAACACGAGGACTTTATGGCATGCTTTTGTTTTTATAGCACATCCTGCTTTTGTTTTTACAAGATAACATGCTTTTATTTTTATAACATATCCTGCTTTTGTTTTTACAAGATAACATGCTTTTATTTTTATAACATATCCTGCTTTTGTTTTTACAAAATAACCTTGGATGTTATTTTGAAGTCCCAGTGGATTCTACAGCAGGCATGCAGGCAAGCAGACAGACTGAAAACAAAAAGAGAGATCAGCACCTTCACACTTCATTATCTGACGTCTGCATAACGAAATCAGATCCAGAGTCAGTCAGTGGATGAAACCTCCAGAAACAGATCCAAAGTTGAATTCTAAAAATAAAACTATAATAAATGTTTGAAATTAATCCAAAAATATTTTTTAAATTTTATATTGTTTTGTGATGGTTTTGTAGCATTTTCGGATGATTTTGAATCTTTTACTCAAGGAAAGCATGATGAGAACATGCATATATAGAGAACAGAATACACAGATTTTTAAAAAATTTATTTATATTTATTTTAATTTATTTATTTAATGTATTTATTTTAATTATTTATTTACTCATTGTTTTTTTTGTTTTTTTTTTTTTTTCCCCAACCAGGGGATGAAGCCTTGTATTTTGCAGTATTTTAATTGGAATGTTATAGGGTTAGCCCCAACCCACCCCCCACACACCATGGTGGGTGAGGACCGGTGAGAGGAGGAGGAGGCCCGTGAGAAGAGGAGCTGAAGGAGGTCCGGCGAGAGGAAGAGCAAGAGGAGTTACTAGAAAACAACGACGACGACAACGACGATGACAACAACAATAATGAGCACAGCAAAAAACAATTTGTCATCAGTTTGTGAATTGAACACATCAAAGTGTATAACAGCTTGCAAAAACGTGTGTTCAATGTGGTCATCAGTCCAGCTGCAAAAAACGTACATAGCCGTGTACAAGCTGAGCTGCATGCGTGAGCTAACCCTATCCGTGCATTATGTCTATTTTGGCACTGGGTTAGGGGTTAACTAAGCTAACCCTAGCCCCAACCGAACAACCCTCACCTGCACCCGGTCCATTTGTCTCCCAGGCAGGGAAAACCCACAGGTGCCTCTCCTCGGCCATCGCAGCAACATGGAACTCGATGGTTTCTCTGAAACCACAGAACACAAACAAAACACGGAAATTTTGATTGAAAGATGCAGCGAAATGACCACAAAAAAACACAATCATTGCCATGAAAAGATGCAAAATCACCCACCGTAACCGCAAAACATCTTGGGGAAGATCATGTGACCGCTAATGCCTATCAGCATAGGCCTCTCCTCTGATCTCTAATCCTGCCTTCCCATGACGTCCGTTAGCATTGTCGGCTGGCTGGCTGGCGCGACACCTTTGTTTTCTTCTCACCCACTTGACTGGTAAACAGATTCCCAAACAGACAGCAACGAATCGCACAACTGCTGCAGCCTCGGTCGAGTCGAGCTGACTACTCTTAAGTGTTAGGGATACTGCGAGTGTCGCCTGGCTGTTTAGCAAGCGCATTTTCTGGCGAGCCAAATGCTAACGCTATTTGCGTTTCCCATTATACACGGTCAGCTAGCATCGCGGCTAGCTACCTAGCTAGCGCGAAGCGTTTTTCGGTTCCTGTTGTTGTTGTTCCCCCTACTGACAAACATTTTCCTTTACTCACCAACGAAGCCCAGCCTCGGTCGTGGACAGAAAGATCGCGGTTAGCTCCTCTTATATGGAGGCACTGAAAAGTGCCAAAATTTAAATAAATAAATACAGTCCTTAAATAATTAATTAAATATGTCATTAATTTAATTAAAAATTGGATTTAAATATTCATTAATTAATTAAAAATTGTGAATTAAATATTTCATTAATTAATTAAAATTGGAATGAAATACTTAAATGTGTTATTATATAGAATATATCTTTAAATAATTAGAATATGTCATTAAGTAATTAAAATTGGCATTAAATATGTCATTACAATTAATTAAAAATATTGGATGTAAATACATAAATGTGTTATTAAATATGTCATTAATTTATGTAAAAATAACAATTATTTTAAGTAAAAAACATATTTCAATTATTTCACTATTTAATTAATTATTTCATGGTCCTTGCGTTGTATGGAGGACTAAAAGTGCCAAAATTAAATAAATAAATACATCATTAAATAATTAATTAAATATGTCATTAATTAATTAAAATGGAATTAAATTATTTCATTAATTAATTAAAATTGGAATTAAATACATAAATGTGTTATTAAATATGTCATTAATTTATTAAAATAACAATTATTTTAAGTAAAAAACATATTTCATTATTTCACGATTTAATTAATTATTTCATGGTCCTTGTGTTGCAGTGGATCATGAATTAATTTTATCTGTCAACCTCGCCCGTCAAAGTCCGTGGGCGGGACTAACGTGAATCCTAGTCTAATCCACTGCTTTTGTCTGCCTTGAAACCGGAAGTAGAAGTCTTTCTAAACATGGAGGCTGTGTAGAGGGAGAGTCCCGCTGTGAACTTTCTAGAGAGTTGGTGAGAGACCTTGCAGAGTATGTGGAAGCAGGACCTGCTGACCGCGAGCATGTAGCGTGTAAAGCAGAGGAATTTATTGACGTTGTTGAAGTTATTTCCGCACTTTCCGACCAAGATGTTTGACCGTAGAGTGACCTGCAAATTTAGAGGAAGTACTCCCGCCGGGTTTTCTGGTACCAGGGTGCAACAGGGAGCACACACCAGGGACCAGGGCGTTTGCATACCGAGGGAAGTTCTGGAAACATCACGTTCTTTGTGGATTACCAGCCTTGTCAAATTGCAGCGATGCTCGGAGTGTCGAGCGCTTTTCCTTTAGGACCTACTCGGCGCGGCACGGCTCCGCTCGTCTTTGTTTAGCCGCGATTCCACAAGCATCTACTCGGCACGGTACGGCTCGTCTCATCTTTGTTTGCGGAGCGTTTTCCAATACGGACTAATTTTCAGCACCTTCCTCGGCTGAGGTTCCCAGCGAGCTGAGATAAGCCGATAATGTGGCGGTTTACATAGTGCAGGCCACCTGATTGGACAGGGAGTGACGACACAGAGCAACTTCAGCACGAAAACAAAATCCTGCATTAAAAAATGACTGTAAACAGCGACGGTGTGCATTGCTCTTCACGAAACTTCTCTGTTCTTCATAATTTTAATGTGACAGCCAGACCTGTACCGTGGGTGAATGAAAGAGGTCGAGACTTTGTCTTTGGTGGCGGACCAAAGAATACAGAGAGAGCTGGACGGAAGAAAGTTTATCAGGAGGTCTCCTGAGCGGATGGCCGCTCACATATACAGTAGACTGTATATAAAGAGGACAGAAGCAGTGTAGGGAGAAAGCTGAAAAAGCTCAAAAATGACTATCGGTCCACCCAGGACCACAACGGCCGGGCGGTGGGGTCAACCAGGAGGTGTTGGAAGAGGTTTAATGGAAGCCATTTACTGGCACCGATGGCTACATCGCACCGGCGAGCAACAGGAGTGGAGACTCAGCCGCTGCATTGTTGGAGACGTTCGAGGACGGTGAGTGTTTTTGTGACTTCAAGAAACTTATACATCATTTTATTCCATTGGTGGCAACCTTCTTTTAAGCAAACAAGTATGTTTAGAAAGTAACGTCGTTGTCTCCTGTAGCAGACAATAAGATAACTAGTTAGCCATCGGCGCTAACTCCGTGCTCTGCTTGTATTTCGTGCTGCTGTTTCTAACGTTTAGCTCTCAGAAGCTATTACTTCAGTCAGCATGCCGTGTTTTTCTTGTACTTAGAGTGGAAGTGTTTATTTCTGTTCAAAGAATCCCTTTCCACATGCGAAGCCTACTCCACCTCCGTCGCGGAGCCCCCGGCTGCCCTGTCTCCTCTCCAGCACCAGCTCGGACACCGACACCAGCACGTCACACAGAAACGTCCTTATCACCGGTTAAGACACGGTAAACAGAGAGCATGGTTGATTTTCGTATTATTATTACTACAGGTGTAAATGGCCTGCAAAGCATGATCAGAACACACCGAGACCAATG
>NW_026559506.1:5000-23454 GCF_022539595.1 Amphiprion ocellaris | reverse complement strand
TTCTGCGCCCAGGTTGCTCCTCCTGTCGTTCTCCTCCAGGTTCTCCTCCACGTTCTGCGCCCAGGTTGCTCCTCCCTGTCGTTCTCCTCCAGGTTCTCTTCCAAGTTCTGTGCCAAGGTGGCCCCTCCTGTTGTTCTCCGCCAGGTTCTCCGCCCAGGTCGCTCCTCCTATCGTTCTCCTCCAGGATCTCCTCCAAGTTCTGCCCCGAGGTGGCCCCTCCTGTCGTTCTCTTCCTGGTTCCTCCTCCACGTTCTGCGCCCAGGTTGCTCCTCCTGTCGTTCTCCTCCAGGTTCTCCTCCACGTTCTGTGACCAGGTCGCTCCTCCTGTCGTTCTCCTCCAGGTTCTCCTCCACCTTCTGCCCCAGGTTGCTCCTCCTGTCGTTCTCCTCCAGGTTCTCCTCCACGTTCTGCGCCCAGGTTGCCCCTCCTGTTGTTCTCCGCCAGGTTCTCCGCCCAGGTCGCTCCTCCTGTCGTTCTCCTCCAGGATCTCCTCCAAGTTCTGCCCCGAGGTGGCCCCTCCTGTCGTTCTCTTCCTGGTTCTCCTCCACGTTCTGTGCCCAGGTTGCTGCTCCTGTCGTTCTCCTCCAGGTTCTCCAAGTTCTCCGCCCAAGTGGCCCCTCCTGTCGTTCTCCTCCAGGTTCTCCTCCAAGTTCTGCCTCGAGGTGGCTCCTCCTGTCGTTCTCCTCCAGGTTCTCCTCCAAGTTCTGCCCCGAGGTGGCTCCTCCTGTCGTTCTCCTCCAGGTTCTCCTCCACGTTCTGCGCCCAGGTTGCTGCTCCAGTCGTTCTCCTCCAGGTTCTCCAAGTTCTGTGCCCAGGTCGCCCCTCCTGTCGTTCTCCTCCAGGTTCTCCTCCACGTTCTGTGCCCAGGTTGCTGCTCCAGTCGTTCTCCTCCAGGTTCTCCTCCACGTTCTGCGCCCAGGTTGCTCCTCCTGTCGTTCTCCTCCAGGTTCTCTTCCAAGTTCTGTGCCCAGGTTGCCCCTCCTGTTGTTCTCCGCCAGGTTCTCCGCCCAGGTCGCTCCTCCTGTCGTTCTCCTCCAGGTTCTCCTCCAAGTTCTGCCCCGAGGTGGCTCCTCCAGGTTCTCCTCCACGTTCTGCGCCCAGATTGCTCCTCCTGTCGTTCTCCTCCAGGTTCTCCTCCACGTTCTGTGCCCAGGTTGCTGCTCCAGTCGTTCTCCTCCAGGTTCTCCTCCACGTTCTGTGACCAGGTGGCTCCTCCTGTCGTTCTCCTCCAGGATCTCCTCCAAGTTCTGCCCCGAGGTGGCCCTTCCTGTCGTTCTCTTCCTGGTTCTCCTCCACGTTCTGTGCCCAGGTTGCTGCTCCAGTCGTTCTCCTCCAGGTTCTCCTCCAAGTTCTGCCCCGAGGTGGCTCCTCCTGTCGTTCTCCTCCAGGTTCTCCTCCACGTTCTGCGCCCAGGTTGCTCCTCCTGTCGTTCTCCTCCAGGTTCTCCTCCACGTTCTGTGCCCAGGTTGCTGCTCCAGTCGTTCTCCTCCAGGTTCTCCTCCACGTTCTGTGACCAGGTGGCTCCTCCTGTCGTTCTCCTCCAGGATCTCCTCCAAGTTCTGCCCCGAGGTGGCCCTTCCTGTCGTTCTCTTCCTGGTTCTCCTCCACGTTCTGTGTCCAGGTTGCTGCTCCTGTCGTTCTCCTCCAGGTTCTCCAAGTTCTCCGCCCAAGTGGCCCCTCCTGTCGTTCTCCTCCGGGTTCTCCTCCACCTTCTGCGCCCAGGTTGCTCCTCCTGTCGTTCTCCTCCAGGTTCTCCTCCACGTTCTGTGCCCAGGTGGCTCCTCCTGTCGTTCTCCTCCAGGTTCTCTTCCAAGTTCTGTGCCCAGGTCGCTCCTCCTGTCGTTCTCCTCCAGGATCTCCTCCAAGTTCTGCCTCGAGGTGGCCCCTCCTGTCGTTCTCTTCCTGGTTCTCCTCCACGTTCTGTGCCCAGGTTGCTGCTCCAGTCGTTCTCCTCCAGTTTCTTCAAGTTCTCCGCCCAGGTCGCCCCTCCTGTCGTTCTCCTCCAGGTTCTCCTCCACGTTCTGTGCCCAGGTTGCTGCTCCAGTCGTTCTCCTCCAGGTTCTCCTCCACGTTCTGTGACCAGGTCGCTCCTCCTGTCGTTCTCCTCCAGGTTCTCCTCCAAGTTCTGCCCCGAGGTGGCTCCTCCTGTCGTTCTCCTCCAGGTTCTCCTCCACCTTCTGCGCCCAGGTTGCTCCTCCTGTCGTTCTCCTCCAGGTTCTCCTCTACGTTCTGCGCCCAGGTTGCTCCTCCTGTCGTTCTCCTCCAGGTTCTCTTCCAAGTTCTGTGCCAAGGTGGCCCCTCCTGTTGTTCTCCGCCAGGTTCTCCTCCAAGTTCTGCCCCGAGGTGGCTCCTCCTGTCGTTCTCCTCCAGGTTCTCCTCCACGTTCTGTGCCCAGGTTGCTGCTCCTGTCGTTCACCTCCAGGTTCTCCTCCACGTTCTGTGCCCAGGTTGCTGCTCCAGTCGTTCTCCTCCAGGTTCTCCTCCACGTTCTGTGACCAGGTCGCTCCTCCTGTCGTTCTTCTCCAGGTTCTCCTCCAAGTTCTGCCCCGAGGTGGCTCCTCCTGTCGTTCTCCTCCAGGTTCTCCTCCACGTTCTGTGCCAAGGTGGCCCCTCCTGTCGTTCTCCTCCACGTTCTGTGCCCAGGTTGCTGCTCCAGTCGTTCTCCTCCAGGTTCTCCTCCACGTTCTGTGCCCAGGTTGCTGCTCCAGTCGTTCTCCTCCAGGTTCTCCTCCACGTTCAGTGCCCAGGTTGCTGCTCCTGTCGTTCTCCTCCAGGTTCTCCTCCACGTTCTGTGCCCAGGTTGCTCCTCCTGTCGTTCTCCTCCAGGTTCTCTTCTAAGTTCTGTGCCCAGGTCGCTCCTCCTGTCGTTCTCCTCCAGGATCTCCTCCAAGTTCTGCCCCGAGGTGGCCCCTCCTGTCGTTCTCTTCCTGGTTCTCCTCCACGTTCTGTGCCCAGGTTGCTGCTCCAGTCGTTCTCCTCCAGGTTCTCCAAGTTCTCCGCCCAGGTCGCCCCTCCTGTCGTTCTCCTCCAGGTTCTCCTCCACGTTCTGTGCCGAGGTCGCCCCTCCTGTCGTTCCCCTCCAGGTTCTCCTCCACGTTCTGTGCCCAGGTTGCTGCTCTTGTCGTTCTCCTCCAGATTCTCCTCCACGTTCTGTGACCAGGTCGCTCCTCCTGTCGTTCTCCTCCAGGTTCTCCTCCAAGTTCTGCCCCGAGGTGGCTCCTCCTGTCGTTCTCCTCCAGGTTCTCCTCCACCTTCTGCGCCCAGGTTGCTCCTCCTGTCGTTCTCCTCCAGGTTCTCCTCCACGTTCTGCGCCCAGGTTGCTCCTCCTGTCGTTCTCCTCCAGGTTCTCTTCCAAGTTCTGTGCCAAGGTGGCCCCTCCTGTTGTTCCCCGCCAGGTTCTCCTCCAAGTTCTGCCCCGAGGTGGCTCCTCCTGTCGTTCTCCTCCAGGTTCTCCTCCACGTTCTGTGCCCAGGTTGCTGCTCCTGTCGTTCACCTCCAGGTTCTCCTCCACGTTCTGTGCCCAGGTTGCTGCTCCAGTCGTTCTCCTCCAGGTTCTCCTCCACGTTTTGTGACCAGGTCGCTCCTCCTGTCGTTCTCCTCCAGGTTCTCCTCCAAGTTCTGCCCCGAGGTGGCTCCTCCTGTCGTTCTCCTCCAGGTTCTCCTCCACGTTCTGTGCCAAGGTGGCCCCTCCTGTCGTTCTCCTCCAGGTTCTCCTCCACGTTCTGTGCCCAGGTTGCTGCTCCAGTCGTTCTCCTCCAGGTTCTCCTCCACGTTCTGTGACCAGGTCGCTCCTCCTGTCGTTCTCCTCCAGGTTCTCCTCCAAGTTCTGCCCCGAGGTGGCTCCTCCTGTCGTTCTCCTCCAGGTTCTCCTCCACGTTCTGTGCCAAGGTTGCTCCTCCTGTCGTTCTCCTCCAGGTTCTCTTCCAAGTTCTGTGCCAAGGTGGCCCCTCCTGTCGTTCTCCTCCAGGTTCTCCTCCACGTTATGTGCCCAGGTTGCTGCTCCAGTCCTTCTCCTCCAGGTTCTCCTCCACGTTCTGTGACCAGGTGGCTCCTCCTGTCGTTCTCCTCCAGGATCTCCTCCAAGATCTGCCCCGAGGTGGCCCTTCCTGTCGTTCTCTTCCTGGTTCTCCTCCACGTTCTGTGCCCAGTTTGCTGCTCCAGTCGTTCTCCTCCAGGTTCTCCTCCACGTTCTGCGCCCAGGTTGCTCCTCCTGTCGTTCTCCTCCAGGTTCTCTTCCAAGTTCTGTGCCCAGGTTGCCCCTCCTGTTGTTCTCCGCCAGGTTCTCCGCCCAGGTCGCTCCTCCTGTCGTTCTCCTCCAGGACATCCTCCAAGTTCTGCCCCGAGGTGGCTCCTCCTGTCGTTCTCCTCCAGGTTCTCCTCCACGTTCTGTGCCCAGGTTGCTGCTCCAGTCGTTCTCCTCCAGGTTCTCCTCCACGTTCTGTGACCAGGTCGCTCCTCCTGTCGTTCTCCTCCAGGTTCTCCTCCAAGTTCTGCCCCGAGGTGGCTCCTCCTGTCGTTCTCCTCAAGGTTCTCCTCCACGTTCTGTGCCAAGGTGGCCCCTCCTGTCGTTCTCCTCCAGGTTCTCCTCCACGTTCTGTGCCCAGGTTGCTGCTCCAGTCGTTCTCCTCCAGGTTCTCCTCCACGTTCTGTGCCCAGGTTGCTGCTCCAGTCGTTCTCCTCCAGGTTCTCCTCCACGTTCTGTGCCCAGGTTGCTGCTCCAGTCGTTCTCCTCCAGGTTCTCCTCCACGTTCTGTGACCAGGTCGCTCCTCCTGTCGTTCTCCTCCAGGTTCTCCTCCACGTTCTGTGACCAGGTCGCTCCTCCTGTCGTTCTCCTCCAGGTTCTCCTCCAAGTTCTGCCCCGAGGTGGCTCCTCCTGTCGTTCTCCTCCAGGTTCTCCTCCAAGTTCTGCCCCGAGGTGGCTCCTCCTGTCGTTCTCCTCCAGGTTCTCCTCCACGTTCTGTGCCAAGGTGGCCCCTCCTGTCGTTCTCCTCCAGGTTCTCCTCCACGTTCTGTGCCCAGGTTGCTGCTCCAGTCGTTCTCCTCCAGGTTCTCCTCCACGTTCCATGCCCAGGTTGCTGCTCCAGTTGTTCTCCTCCAGGTTCTCCTCCACGTTCTGTGCCCAGGTTGCTGCTCCAGTCGTTCTCCTCCAGGTTCTCCTCCACGTTCTGTGACCAGGTCGCTCCTCCTGTCGTTCTCCTCCAGGTTCTCCTCCACGTTCTGTGACCAGGTCGCTCCTCCTGTCGTTCTCCTCCAGGTTCTCCTCCAAGTTCTTCCCCGAGGTGGCTCCTCCTTTCGTTCTCCTCCAGGTTCTCCTCCACGTTCTGTGCCTTGGTTGCTGCTCCTGTCGTTCACCTCCAGGTTCTCCTCCACGTTCTGTGCCCAGGTTGCTGCTCCAGTCGTTCTCCTCCAGGTTCTCCTCCAAGTTCTGCCCCGAGGTGGCTCCTCCTGTCGTTCTCCTCCAGGTTCTCCTCCACGTTCTGTGCCAAGGTGGCCCCTCCTGTCGTTCTCCTCCAGGTTCTTCTCCACGTTCTGTGCCCAGGTTGCTGCTCCAGTCGTTCTCCTCCAGCTTCTCCTCCACGTTCTTTGCCCAGGTTGCTGCTCCAGTCGTTCTCCTCCAGGTTCTCCTCCACGTTCTGTGCCCAGGTTGCTGCTCCAGTCGTTCTCCTCCAGGTTCTCCTCCACGTTCTGTGACCAGGTCGCTCCTCCTGTCGTTCTCCTCCAGGTTCTCCTCCACGTTCTGTGACCAGGTCGCTCCTCCTGTCGTTCTCCTCCAGGATCTCCTCCAAGTTCTTCCCCGAGGTGGCCCCTCCTGTCGTTCTCTTCCTGGTTCTCCTCCACGTTCTGCGCCCAGGTTGCTCCTCCTGTCGTTCTCCTCCAGGTTCTCCTCCAAGTTCTGCGCCCAGGTTGCTCCTCCTGTCGTTCTCCTCCAGGTTCTCCTCCAAGTTCTCCGCCCAAGTGGCCCCTCCTGTCGTTCTCCTCCAGGTTCTCCTCCACGTTCTGCGCCCAGGTCTCTCCTCCTGTCGTTCTCCTCCACCTTCTGCGCCCAGGTTGCTCCTCCTGTCGTTCTCCTCCAGGTTCTCCTCCAAGTTTTTCCCCCAGGTGACTCCTCCTGTCGTTCTCCTCCAGGTTCTCCTCCACCTTCTGCGCCCAGGTTGCTCCTCCTGTCGTTCTCCTCCAGGTTCTCCTCCAAGTTCTGCGCCCAGGTTGCTCCTCCTGTCGTTCTCCTCCAGGTTCTCCTCCAAGTTCTCCGCCCAAGTGGCCCCTCCTGTCGTTCTCCTCCAGGTTCTCCTCCACCTTCTGCGCCCAGGTTACTCCTCCTGTCGTTCTCCTCCAGGTTCTCCTCCACGTTCTGTGCCCAGGTTGCTGCTCCAGTCGTTCTCCTCCAGGTTCTCCTCCACGTTCTGCGCCCAGGTTGCTCCTCCTGTCGTTCTCCTCCAGGTTCCCTTCCAAGTTCTGTGCCCAGGTTGCCCCTCCTGTTGTTCTCCGCCAGGTTCTCCGCCCAGGTCGCTCCTCCTGTCGTTCTCCTCCAGGATCTCCTCCAAGTTCTGCCCCGAGGTGACTCCTCCTGTCGTTCTCTTCCTGGGTCTCCTCCACGTTCTGTGCCCAGGTTGCTGCTCCAGTCGTTCTCCTCCAGGTTCTCCTCCACGTTCTGTGACCAGGTCGCTCCTCCTGTCGTTCTCCTCCAGGTTCTCCTCCAAGTTCTGCCCCGAGGTGGCTCCTCCTGTCGTTCTCCTCCAGGTTCTCCTCCACGTTCTGCGCCCAGGTTGCTCCTCCTGTCGTTCTCCTCCAGGTTCTCTTCCAAGTTCTGTGCCAAGGTGGCCCCTCCTGTCGTTCTCTTCCTGGTTCTCCTCCACGTTCTGTGCCCAGGTTGCTGCTCCTGTCGTTCTCCTCCAGGTTCTCCAAGTTCTCCCCCCAAGTGGCCCCTCCTGTCGTTCTCCTCCAGGTTCTCCTCCACCTTCTGCGCCCAGGTTGCTCCTCCTGTCGTTCTCCTCCAGGTTCTCCTCCACGTTCTGCCCCGAGGTGGCTCCTCCTGTCGTTCTCCTCCAGGTTCTCCTCCAAGTTCTGCCCCCAGGTGGCTCCTCCTGTCGTTCTCCTCCAGGTTCTCCTCCACGTTCTGTGACCAGGTCGCTCCTCCTGTCGTTCTCCTCCAGGTTCTCCTCCACGTTCTGTGACCAGGTCGCTCCTCCTGTCGTTCTCCTCCAGGTTCTCCTCCAAGTTCTGCCCCGAGGTGGCTCCTCCTGTCGTTCTCCTCCAGGTTCTCCTCCACGTTCTGTGCCTTGGTTGCTGCTCCTGTCGTTCACCTCCAGGTTCTCCTCCACGTTCTGTGCCCAGGTTGCTGCTCCAGTCGTTCTTCTCCAGGTTCTCCTCCAAGTTCTGCCCCGAGGTGGCTCCTCCTGTCGTTCTCCTCCAGGTTCTCCTCCACGTTCTGTGCCAAGGTGGCCCCTCCTGTCGTTCTCCTCCAGGTTCTTCTCCACGTTCTGTGCCCAGGTTGCTGCTCCAGTCGTTCTCCTCCAGCTTCTCCTCCACGTTCTGTGCCCAGGTTGCTGCTCCAGTCGTTCTCCTCCAGGTTCTCCTCCACGTTCTGTGCCCAGGTTGCTGCTCCAGTCGTTATCCTCCAGGTTCTCCTCCACGTTCTGTGACCAGGTCGCTCCTCCTGTCGTTCTCCTCCAGGTTCTCCTCCACGTTCTGTGACCAGGTCGCTCCTCCTGTCGTTCTCCTCCAGGATCTCCTCCAAGTTCTTCCCCGAGGTGGCCCCTCCTGTCGTTCTCTTCCTGGTTCTCCTCCACGTTCTGCGCCCAGGTTGCTCCTCCTGTCGTTCTCCTCCAGGTTCTCCTCCAAGTTCTGCGCCCAGGTTGCTCCTCCTGTCGTTCTCCTCCAGGTTCTCCTCCAAGTTCTCCGCCCAAGTGGCCCCTCCTGTCGTTCTCCTCCAGGTTCTCCTCCACCTTCTGCGCCCAGGTTACTCCTCCTGTCGTTCTCCTCCGGGATCTCCTCCAAGTTCTGCCCCAAGGTGGCCCCTCCTGTCGTTCTCTTCTTGGTTCTCCTCCACGTTCTGTGCCCAGGTTGCTGCTCCAGTCGTTCTCCTCCAGGTTCTCCAAGTTCTGTGCCCAGGTCGCCCCTCCTGTCGTTCTCCTCCAGGTTCTCCTCCACGTTCTGTGCCCAGGTTGCTGCTCCAGTCGTTCTCCTCCAGGTTCTCCTCCACGTTCTGCGCCCAGGTTGCTCCTCCTGTCGTTCTCCTCCAGGTTCCCTTCCAAGTTCTGTGCCCAGGTTGCCCCTCCTGTTGTTCTCCGCCAGGTTCTCCGCCCAGGTCGCTCCTCCTGTCGTTCTCCTCCAGGATCTCCTCCAAGTTCAGCCCCGAGGTGACTCCTCCTGTCGTTCTCTTCCTGGGTCTCCTCCACGTTCTGTGCCCAGGTTGCTGCTCCAGTCGTTCTCCTCCAGGTTCTCCAAGTTCTCCGCCCAGGTCGCCCCACCTGTCGTTCTCCTCCAGGTTCTCCTCCACGTTCTGTGACCAGGTCGCTCCTCCTGTCGTTCTCCTCCAGGTTCTCCTCCAAGTTCTGCCCCGAGGTGGCTCCTCCTGTCGTTCTCCTCCAGGTTCTCCTCCACGTTCTGCGCCCAGGTTGCTGCTCCTGTCGTTCTCCTCCAGGTTCTCTTCCAAGTTCTGTGCCAAGGTGGCCCCTCCTGTCGTTCTCTTCCTGGTTCTCCTCCACGTTCTGTGCCCAGGTTGCTGCTCCTGTCGTTCTCCTCCAGGTTCTCCAAGTTCTCCGCCCAAGTGGCCCCTCCTGTCGTTCTCCTCCAGGTTCTCCTCCACCTTCTGCGCCCAGGTTGCTCCTCCTGTCGTTCTCCTCCAGGTTCTCCTCCACGTTCTGCCCCGAGGTGGCTCCTCCTGTCGTTCTCCTCCAGGTTCTCCTCCAAGTTCTGCCCCCAGGTGGCTCCTCCTGTCGTTCTCCTCCAGGTTCTCCTCCAAGTTCTGCCCCCAGGTGGCTCCTCCTGTCGTTCTCCTCCAGGTTCTCCTCCACGTTCTGCGCCCAGGTTGCTCCTCCTGTTGTTCTCCGCCAGGTTCTCCGCCCAGGTCGCTCCTCCTGTCGTTCTCCTCCAGGATCTCCTCCAAGTTCTGCCCCGAGGTGGCCCCTCCTGTCGTTCTCTTCTTGGTTCTCCTCCAGGTTCTGTGCCCAGGTTGCTGCTCCAGTCGTTCTCCTCCAGGTTCTCCAAGTTCTCCGCCCAGGTCGCCCCTCCTGTCGTTCTCCTCCAGGTTCTCCTGCACGTTCTGTGCCCAGGTTGCTGCTCCAGTCGTTCTCCTCCAGGTTCTCCTCCACGTTCTGTGACCAGGTCGCTCCTCCTGTCGTTCTCCTCCAGGTTCTCCTCCAAGTTCTGCCCCGAGGTGGCTCCTCCTGTCGTTCTCCTCCAGCTTCTCCTCCAAGTTCTGCCCCCAGGTGGCTCCTCCTGTCGTTCTCCTCCAGGTTCTCCTCCAAGTTCTGCCCCGAGGTGGCTCCTCCTGTCGTTCTCCTCCAGCTTCTCCTCCAAGTTCTGCCCCCAGGTGACTCCTCCTGTCGTTCTCCTCCAGGTTCTCCTCCACGTTCTGCGCCCATTTTGCTCCTCCTGTCGTTCTCCTCCAGGTTCTCTTCGAAGTTCTGTGCCCAGGTCGCTCCTCCTGTCGTTCTCCTCCAGGTTCTCCTCCACCTTCTGTGACCAGGTCGCTCCTCCTGTCGTTCTCCTCCAGGTTCTCCTCCAAGTTCTGCCCCCAGGTGGCTCATCCTGTCGTTCTCCTCCAGGTTCTCCTCCAAGTTCTGCCCCCAGGTGGCTCCTCCTGTCGTTCTCCTCCAGGTTCTCCTCCACGTTCTGCGCCCAGGTTGCTCCTCCTGTTGTTCTCCGCCAGGTTCTCCGCCCAGGTCGCTCCTCCTGTCGTTCTCCTCCAGGATCTCCTCCAAGTTCTTCCCCGAGGTGGCCCCTCCTGTCGTTCTCTTCTTAGTTCTCCTCCACGTTCTGTGCCCAGGTTGCTGCTCCAGTCGTTCTCCTCCAGGTTCTCCAAGTTCTCCGCCCAGGTCGCCCCTCCTGTCGTTCTCCTCCAGGTTCTCCTCCAAGTTCTGCCCCCAGGTGGCTCCTCCTGTCGTTCTCCTCCAGGTTCTCCTCCACCTTCTGCGCCCAGGTTGCTCCTCCTGTCGTTCTCCTCCAGGTTCTCCTCCACGTTCTGCGCCCAGGTTGCTCCTCCTGTCGTTCTCCTCCAGGTTCTCTTCCAAGTTCTGTGCCCAGGTTTCCCCTCCTGTTGTTCTCTGCCAGGTTCTCCGCCCATGTCGCTCCTCCTGTCGTTCTCCTCCAGGATCTCCTCCAAGTTCTGCCCCGAGGTGGCCCCTCCTGTCGTTCTCTTCCTGGTTCTCCTCCACGTTCTGTGCCCAGGTTACTGCTCCTGTCGTTCTCCTCCAGGTTCTCCTCCACGTTCTGTGCCCAGGTTGCTGCTCCAGTCGTTCTCCTCCAGGTTCTCCTCCACGTTCTGTGACCAGGTTTCTCCTCCTGTCGTTCTCCTCCAGGTTCTCCTCCAAGTTCTGACCCCAGGTTGCTCCTCCTGTCGTTCTCCTCCAGGTTCTCTTCCAACTTCTGTGCCCAGGTCGCTCCTCCTGTCGTTCTCCTCCAGGTTCTCCTCCACCTTCTGTGACCAGGTCGCTCCTCCTGTCGTTCTCCTCCAGGTTCTCCTCCACGTTCTGCGCCCAGGTTGCTCCTCCTGTCGTTCTCCTCCAGATTCTCTTCCAAGTTCTGTTCCCAGGTCGCTCCTCCTGTCGTTCTCCTCCAGCTTCTCCTCCAAGTTCTGTGCCCAGGTTTCCCCTCCTGTTGTTCTCCGCCAGGTTCTCCTCCACGTTCTGTGCCCAGGTTGCTGCTCCGGTCGTTCTCCTCCACGTTCTGTGACCAGGTCGCTCCTCCTGTCGTTCTCCTCCAGGTTCTCCTCCAAGTTCTGCCCCGAGGTGGCTCCTCCTGTCGTTCTCCTCCAGGTTCTCCTCCACCTTCTGCGCCCAGGTTGCTCCTCCTGTCGTTCTCCTCCAGGTTCTCCTCCACGTTCTGCGCCCAGGTTGCTCCTCCTGTCGTTCTCCTCCAGGTTCTCTTCCAAGTTCTGTGCCAAGGTGGCCCCTCCTGTTGTTCTCCGCCAGGTTCTCCGCCCAGGTCGCTCCTCCTGTCGTTCTCCTCCAGGATCTCCTCCAAGTTCTTCCCCGAGGTGGCCCCTCATGTCGTTCTCTTCCTGGTTCTCCTCCACGTTCTGTGCCCAGGTTGCTGCTCCTGTCGTTCTCCTCCAGGTTCTCCAAGTTCTCCGCCCAAGTGGCCCCTCCTTTCGTTCTCCTCCAGGTTCTCCTCCACCTTCTGCGCCCAGGTTGCTCCTCCTGTCGTTCTCCTCCAGGTTCTCCTCCAAGTTCTGCCCCGAGGCTGCTCCTCCTGTCGTTCTCCTCCAGGTTCTCCTCCAAGTTCTGCCCCGAGGTGGCTCCTCCTGTCGTTCTCCTCCAGGTTCTCCTCCAAGTTCTGCCCCCAGGTGGCTCCTCCTGTCGTTCTCTTCCTGGTTCTCCTCCATGTTCTGTGCCCAGGTGTCTGCTCCAGTCGTTCTCCTCCAGGTTCTCCAAGTTCTCCGCCCAGGTCGCCCCTCCTGTCGTTCTCCTCCAGGTTCTCCTCCACGTTCTGTGCCGAGGTCGCCCCTCCTGTCGTTCTCCTCCAGGTTCTCCTCCACCTTCTGCGCCCAGGTTGCTACTCCTGTCGTTCTTCTCCAGGTTCTCCTCCACTTTCTGCGCCCAGGTTGCTCCTCCTGTCGTTCTCCTCCAGGTTCTCTTCCAAGTTCTGTGCCAAGGTGGCCCCTCCTGTTGTTCTCCGCCAGGTTCTCCTCCAAGTTCTGCCCCGAGGTGGCTCCTCCTGTCGTTCTCCTCCAGGTTCTCCTCCAAGTTCTGCCCCGAGGTGGCTCCTCCTGTCGTTCTCCTCCAGGTTCTCCTCCAAGTTCTGCCCCCAGGTGGCTCCTCCTGTCGTTCTCCTCCAGGTTCTCCTCCACGTTCTGTGACCAGGTCGCTCCTCCTGTCGTTCTCCTCCAGGTTCTCCTCCACCTTCTGCGCCCAGGTTGCTCCTCCTGTCGTTCTCCTCCAGGTTCTCTTCCAAGTTCTGTGCCAAGGTGGCCCCTCCTGTTGTTCTCCGCCAGGTTCTCCGCCCAGGTCGCTCCTCCTGTCGTTCTCCTCCAGGATCTCCTCCAAGTTCTTCCCCGAGGTGGCCCCTCCTGTCGTCCTCTTCCTGGTTCTCCTCCACGTTCTGTGCCCAGGTTGCTGCTCCTGTCGTTCTCCTCCAGGTTCTCCAAGTTCTCCGCCCAAGTGGCCCCTCCTGTCGTTCTCCTCCAGGTTCTCCTCCACCTTCTGCGCCCAGGTTTCTCCTCCTGTCGTTCTCCTCCAAGTTCTGCCCCGAGGTGGCTCCTCCTGTCGTTCTCCTCCAGGTTCTCCTCCAAGTTCTGCCCCGAGGTGGCTCCTCCTGTCCTTCTCCTCCAGGTTCTCCTCCAAGTTCTGCCCCCAGGTGGCTCCTCCTTTCATTCTCCTCCAGGTTCTCCTCCACGTTCTGTGCCCAGGTTGCTGCTCCAGTCGTTCTCCTCCAGGTTCTCCAAGTTCTCCGCCCAGGTCGCCCCTCCTGTCGTTCTCCTCCAGGTTCTCCTCCAGGTTCTGTGCCCAGGTTGCTGCTCCAGTCGTTCTCCTCCAGGTTCTCCTCCACGTTCTGCGCCCAGGTCTCTCCTCCTGTCGTTCTCCTCCACCTTCTGCGCCCAGGTTGCTCCTCCTGTCGTTCTCCTCCAGGTTCTCCTCCAAGTTCTTCCCCCAGGTGACTCCTCCTGTCGTTCTCCTCCAGGTTCTCCTCCACCTTCTGCGCCCAGGTTGCTCCTCCTGTCGTTCTCCTCCAGGTTCTCCTCCAAGTTCTGCGCCCAGGTTGCTCCTCCTGTCGTTCTCCTCCAGGTTCTCCTCCAAGTTCTCCGCCCAAGTGGCCCCTCCTGTCGTTCTCCTCCAGGGTCTCCTCCACCTTCTGCGCCCAGGTTACTCCTCCTGTCGTTCTCCTCCAGGTTCTCCTCCAAGTTCTTCCCCGAGGTGGCCCCTCCTGTCGTTCTCTTCTTGGTTCTCCTCGACGTTCTGTGCCCAGGTTGCTGCTCCAGTCGTTCTCCTCCAGGTTCTCCTCCACGTTCTGCGCCCAGGTTGCTCCTCCTGTCGTTCTCCTCCAGGTTCTCTTCCAAGTTCTGTGCCAAGGTGGCCCCTTCTGTTGTTCTCCGCCAGGTTCTCCGCCCAGGTCGCTCCTCCTGTCGTTCTCCTCCAGGATCTCCTCCAAGTTCTGCACCCAGGTGGCCCCTCCTGTCGTTCTCTTCCTGGTTCTCCTCCACGTTCTGTGCCCAGGTTGCTGCTCCAGTCGTTCTCCTCCGGGTTCTCCAAGTTCTCCGCGCAGGTCGCCCCTCCTGTCGTTCTCCTCCAGGTTCTCCTCCACGTTCTGTGCCCAGGTTGCTGCTCCAGTCGTTCTCCTCCAGGTTCTCCTCCACGTTCTGTGACCAGGTCGCTCTTCCTGTCGTTCTCCTCCAGGTTCTCTTCCAAGTTCTGTGCCCAGGTCGCTCCTCCTGTCGTTCTCCTCCAGGTTCTCCTCCACCTTCTGTGACCAGGTCGCTCCTCCTGTCGTTCTCCTCCAGGTTCTCCTCCAAGTTCTGCCCCCAGGTGGCTCCTCCTGTCGTTCTCCTCCAGGTTCTCCTCCACCTTCTGCGCCCAGGTTGCTCCTCCTGTCGTTTTCCTCCAGGTTCTCCTCCACCTTCTTCACCCAGGTTGCTCCTCCTGTCGTTCTCCTCCAGGTTCTCCTCCACGTTCTGCCCCGAGGTGGCTCCTCCTGTCGTTCTCCTCCAGGTTCTCCTCCAAGTTCTGCCCCCAGGTGGCTCCTCCTGTCGTTCTCCTCCAGGTTCTCCTCCACGTTCTGTGACCAGGTCGCTCCTCCTGTCGTTCTCCTCCAGGTTCTCCTCCACGTTCTGTGACCAGGTCGCTCCTCCTGTCGTTCTCCTCCAGGTTCTCCTCCAAGTTCTGCCCCGAGGTGGCTCCTCCTGTCGTTCTCCTCCAGGTTCTCCTCCACGTTCTGTGCCTTGGTTGCTGCTCCTGTCGTTCACCTCCAGGTTCTCCTCCACGTTCTGTGCCCAGGTTGCTGCTCCAGTCGTTCTCCTCCAGGTTCTCCTCCAAGTTCTGCCCCGAGGTGGCTCCTCCTGTCGTTCTCCTCCAGGTTCTCCTCCAGGTTCTGTGCCAAGGTGGCCCCTCCTGTCGTTCTCCTCCAGGTTCTTCTCCACGTTCTGTGCCCAGGTTGCTGCTCCAGTCGTTCTCCTCCAGCTTCTCCTCCACGTTCTGTGCCCAGGTTGCTGCTCCAGTCGTTCTCCTCCAGGTTCTCCTCCACGTTCTGTGACCAGGTCGCTCCTCCTTTCGTTCTCCTCCAGGTTCTCCTCCACGTTCTGTGACCAGGTCGTTCCTCCTGTCGTTCTCCTCCAGGATCTCCTCCAAGTTCTTCCCCGAGGTGGCCCCTCCTGTCGTTCTCTTCCTGGTTCTCCTCCACGTTCTGCGCCCAGGTTGCTCCTCCTGTCGTTCTCCTCCAGGTTCTCCTCCAAGTTCTGCGCCCAGGTTGCTCCTCCTGTCGTTCTCCTCCAGGTTCTCCTCCAAGTTCTCCGCCCAAGTGGCCCCTCCTGTCGTTCTCCTCCAGGTTCTCCTCCACCTTCTGCGCCCAGGTTACTCCTCCTGTCGTTCTCCTCCGGGATCTCCTCCAAGTTCTGCCCCAAGGTGGCCCCTCCTGTCGTTCTCTTCTTGGTTCTCCTCCACGTTCTGTGCCCAGGTTGCTGCTCCAGTCGTTCTCCAGGTTCTCCAAGTTCTGTGCCCAGGTCGCCCCTCCTGTCGTTCTCCTCCAGGTTCTCCTCCACGTTCTGTGCCCAGGTTGCTGCTCCAGTCGTTCTCCTCCAGGTTCTCCTCCACGTTCTGCGCCCAGGTTGCTCCTCCTGTCGTTCTCCTCCAGGTTCCCTTCCAAGTTCTGTGCCCAGGTTGCCCCTCCTGTTGTTCTCCGCCAGGTTCTCCGCCCAGGTCGCTCCTCCTGTCGTTCTCCTCCAGGATCTCCTCCAAGTTCTGCCCCGAGGTGACTCCTCCTGTCGTTCTCTTCCTGGGTCTCCTCCACGTTCTGTGCCCAGGTTGCTGCTCCAGTCGTTCTCCTCCAGGTTCTCCAAGTTCTCCGCCCAGGTCGCCCCACCTGTCGTTCTCCTCCAGGTTCTCCTCCACGTTCTGTGACCAGGTCGCTCCTCCTGTTGTTCTCCTCCAGGTTCTCCTCCAAGTTCTGCCCCGAGGTGGCTCCTCCTGTCGTTCTCCTCCAGGTTCTCCTCCACGTTCTGCGCCCAGGTTGCTGCTCCTGTCGTTCTCCTCCAGGTTCTCTTCCAAGTTCTGTGCCAAGGTGGCCCCTTCTGTCGTTCTCTTCCTGGTTCTCCTCCACGTTCTGTGCCCAGGTTGCTGCTCCTGTCGTTCTCCTCCAGGTTCTCCAAGTTCTCCGCCCAAGTGGCCCCTCCTGTCGTTCTCCTCCAGGTTCTCCTCCACCTTCTGCGCTCAGGTTGCTCCTCCTGTCGTTCTCCTCCAGGTTCTCCTCCACGTTCTGCCCCGAGGTGGCTCCTCCTGTCGTTCTCCTCCAGGTTCTCCTCCAAGTTCTGCCCCCAGGTGGCTCCTCCTGTCGTTCTCCTCCAGGTTCTCCTCCAAGTTCTGCCCCCAGGTGGCTCCTCCTGTCGTTCTCCTCCAGGTTCTCCTCCACGTTCTGCGCCCAGGTTGCTCCTCCTGTTGTTCTCCGCCAGGTTCTCCGCCCAGGTCGCTCCTCCTGTCGTTCTCCTCCAGGATCTCCTCCAAGTTCTGCCCCGAGGTTGCCCCTCCTGTCGTTCTCTTCTTGGTTCTCCTCCAGGTTCTGTGCCCAGGTTGCTGCTCCAGTCGTTCTCCTCCAGGTTCTACAAGTTCTCCGCCCAGGTCGCCCCTCCTGTCGTTCTCCTCCAGGTTCTCCTGCACGTTCTGTGCCCAGGTTGCTGCTCCAGTCGTTCTCCTCCAGGTTCTCCTCCATGTTTTGTGACCAGGTCGCTCCTCCTGTCGTTCTCCTCCAGGTTCTCCTCCAAGTTCTGCCCCGAGGTGGCTCCTCCTGTCGTTCTCCTCCAGCTTCTCCTCCAAGTTCTGCCCCCAGGTGGCTCCTCCTGTCGTTCTCCTCCAGGTTCTCCTCCAAGTTCTGCCCCGAGGTGGCTCCTCCTGTCGTTCTCCTCCAGCTTCTCCTCCAAGTTCTGCCCCCAGGTGACTCCTCCTGTCGTTCTCCTCCAGGTTCTCCTCCACGTTCTGCGCCCATTTTGCTCCTCCTGTCGTTCTCCTCCAGGTTCTCTTCGAAGTTCTGTGCCCAGGTCGCTCCTCATGTCGTTCTCCTCCAGGTTCTCCTCCACCTTCTGTGACCAGGTCGCTCCTCCTCTCGTTCTCCTCCAGGTTCTCCTCCTCTCGTTCTCCTCCAGGTTCTCCTCCAAGTTCTGCCCCCAGGTGGCTCATCCTGTCGTTCTCCTCCAGGTTCTCCTCCAAGTTCTGCCCCCAGGTGGCTCCTCCTGTCGTTCTCCTCCAGGTTCTCCTCCACGTTCTGCGCCCAGGTTGCTCCTCCTGTTGTTCTCCGCCAGGTTCTCCGCCCAGGTCGCTCCTCCTGTCGTTCTCCTCCAGGATCTCCTCCAAGTTCTTCCCCGAGGTGGCCCCTCCTGTCGTTCTCTTCTTAGTTCTCCTCCACGTTCTGTGCCCAGGTTGCTGCTCCAGTCGTTCTCCTCCAGGTTCTCCAAGTTCTCCGCCCAGGTCGCCCCTCCTGTCGTTCTCCTCCAGGTTCTCCTCCACGTTCTGTGCCCAGGTTGCTGCTCCAGTCATTCTCCTCCAGGTTCTCCTCCACGTTCTGCGCCCAGGTTGCTCCTCCTGTCGTTCTCCTCCAGGTTCTCCTCCAAGTTCTGCGCCCAGGTTGCTCCTCCTGTCGTTCTCCTCCAGGTTCTCCTCCAAGTTCTCCGCCCAAGTGGCCCCTCCTGTCGTTCTCCTCCAGGTTCTCCTCCACCTTCTGCGCCCAGGTTACTCCTCCTGTCGTTCTCCTCCAGGATCTCCTCCAAGTTCTGCCCCGAGGTGGCCCCTCCTGTCGTTCTCTTCTTGGTTCTCCTCCACGTTCTGTGCCCAGGTTGCTGCTCCAGTCGTTCTCCTCCAGGTTCTCCAAGTTCTGTGCCCAGGTCGCCCCTCCTGTCGTTCTCCTCCAGGTTCTCCTCCACGTTCTGTGCCCAGGTTGCTGCTCCAGTCGTTCTCCTCCTGGTTCTCCTCCACGTTCTGCGCCCAGGTTGCTCCTCCTGTCGTTCTCCTCCAGGTTCCCTTCCAAGTTCTGTGCCCAGGTTGCCCCTCCTGTTGTTCTCCTCCAGGTTCTCCGCCCAGGTCGCTCCTCCTGTCGTTCTCCTCCAGGATCTCCTCCAAGTTCTGCCCCGAGGTGACTCCTCCTGTCGTTCTCTTCCTGGGTCTCCTCCACGTTCTGTGCCCAGGTTGCTGCTCCAGTCGTTCTCCTCCAGGTTCTCCAAGTTCTCCGCCCAGGTCGCCCCATCTGTCGTACTCCTCCAGGTTCTCCTGCACGTTCTGTGCCCAGGTTGCTGCTCCAGTCGTTCTCCTCCAGGTTCTCCTCCACGTTCTGTGACCAGGTCGCTCCTCCTGTCGTTCTCCTCCAGGTTCTCCTCCAAGTTCTGCCCCGAGGTGGCTCCTCCTGTCGTTCTCCTCCAGGTTCTCCTCCACGTTCTGCGCCCAGGTTGCTCCTCCTGTCGTTCTCCTCCAGGTTCTCTTCCAAGTTCTGTGCCAAGGTGGCCCCTCCTGTCGTTCTCTTCCTGGTTCTCCTCCACGTTCTGTGCCCAGGTTGCTGCTCCTGTCGTTCTCCTCCAGGTTCTCCAAGTTCTCCCCCCAAGTGGCCCCTCCTGTCGTTCTCCTCCAGGTTCTCCTCCACCTTCTGCGCCCAGGTTGCTCCTCCTGTCGTTCTCCTCCAGGTTCTCCTCCACGTTCTGCCCCGAGGTGGCTCCTCCTGTCGTTCTCCTCCAGGTTCTCCTCCAAGTTCTGCCCCCAGGTGGCTCCTCCTGTCGTTCTCCTCCAGGTTCTCCTCCACGTTCTGTGACCAGGTCGCTCCTCCTGTCGTTCTCCTCCAGGTTCTCCTCCACGTTCTGTGACCAGGTCGCTCCTCCTGTCGTTCTCCTCCAGGTTCTCCTCCAAGTTCTGCCCCGAGGTGGCTCCTCCTGTCGTTCTCCTCCAGGTTCTCCTCCACGTTCTGTGCCTTGGTTGCTGCTCCTGTCGTTCACCTCCAGGTTCTCCTCCACGTTCTGTGCCCAGGTTGCTGCTCCAGTCGTTCTCCTCCAGGTTCTCCTCCAAGTTCTGCCCCGAGGTGGCTCCTCCTGTCGTTCTCCTCCAGGTTCTCCTC
>NW_026559505.1:0-21765 GCF_022539595.1 Amphiprion ocellaris | reverse complement strand
TGGTCCTTGTGTCATTTCTGACCTTCCCTGAAAATGTTATCCAAATCCGTTTGTCCGTTTTTGAGTAATGTTGCACACAGACAGACAGACAGACAGACAAATGTACGCCAATCGTCACATAACTCCGCCCGAGTTCCTTGGCGGAGTGATAACAAAAGAGATGCAGTTACATGTATTGAACAAACATGTCAACCCCCCATCCCCACCCTCCAATTATTCTCATTGTTGGTTAGGGATCAAGTTAGTGAGTTATAGTCCGTTTCAGTTATTGTATCGGAAAAAAGGAGAAAAAAAACCCACATTTCTACCATATTGGATACTGCAGAGGGCCACTGTTCACATGTCCGCGGGTTCTTCCATCACCATGACAAATCTCTTCTTGTAACATAGTAAATGAAGGGGTCCTATATCTGATGAAAATGTTGTTGTTGGTGTCTATTGTTAATTTTCTCTAAGGGGAGGGTTTGAACGGAGCTCAGACAACCACCTGCTTGCTCTTGGTTTCTGATGTTTTTTCATGAGAGGGCTACTACTCTCTTTAACATTAATATGCTTAAATCTACAAATATCTACAAATACCTCTTTTTAAAATACAAAAATCATATACAGCTGACTGTTAAACTGACATGTAGCTACATTATTCTCTGAGTCCCTACAGGCAGTCTATGAGGCTCTAACACAGAGTAGAAGTCAGCATGTTTTTGGCACATGTGACTGCTGTGTGTCATGGCTGGCCAGTACCACTGTCACCTAGCAACCACGACATACGAGCTCCAAAAAAGAAGAAAAAAAGAAAAAGATAAAGAAAAAAGCCTTCCAGTCCAAAAGTCACACATGGCTGACAAATCTGTACTCCACTATTGCAGCTTTAATAATACTAATACTAATACTACTACTACTACTACTACTACTGTTGCAGCTGCTCCGAGGCACAGAGAGCAAAACGGGGTGAATTGCATCAAAGTCTTTATTTGGCCAACAATGATCAAAATTAGCCTCTCCTTCTGGCCCGTGCCTCCGCTGCAGAGAATCTGCTGCGTCTCCGGTCTAGCTCCACTACAAACTCTGTGAGGCGTTCAGGGGCACTCAGTAAATTACAACACCACAATATTAACATTCACAATAATAACAATGGCACCAAAGACAATACAAAAAAATGTTGTGGGGTGTCTGTGAACCATTTATAATTAATTAACTCTTACTTAAACTGTACATTTGTCTAATTGGAAACTACTAAACCTCAAAATTGTCAAATTCTCTCACACTCTCCCCCACTTAAGAGATGTCGTCCCGACACTTAAATGTACCTGCTCAAGTTTCTATTATAATGAACCAAATAGTATGGAATGGACAGTATTTTAGGTCACTACCCGTTATGAGTAACTCAGACTACCGTGCACTGCAGCTGTGTATACCCCCTGACGCTTGCTCAGATGTTATTACAAGTCCAATACATGTGTAAACATAACCAAACCATTTGACCATTACTTTACATAAGGGTATTGCATCTTTTTCCCATTTCATTCACCAAGAAAAACAATTACCCAAGTACCACAGTCTTAAACCATAAATCGGCCATCAATCCATGAGTACATTTTTTTTTTTTTTTTTTTTTTAACTCATATACCTGGAGGATAAAGTGTGAAGAGTTTCAACAGTCTTATAACATGAATACTTCAGTCTTAACATGTCAACAGTCTTTTTGTTTACCAAGGTCGCCAGTAACCATGAACACTTAAACCTTTAGTTGCAACGGCTCGCTCAGTAAAACTTGGTTGACCCAAAGTATTATAAGTCAGAGTTTGTGGTTTCTTTCTGTCTCGCTTTGGATAAGTACTCATCTGCTGTGTTTCTTCCAAAGATTCAGAATCTGAACCACTGTCCACATCTCTCGCATCCTCAGTCTCCTCAGCGTCCTCTTCTGGCAGTTGAGCTGGGATGGGGTCCTCCTGATCATCATCAGCGATTTGAAAAGTCTCATTTTGTAGAAGCTCATCCCTGTCCAGCAGTGGAATGAACTCTGTCGCAGTGGGGTCCAGTGCAGGTGTCTCGTGAGGCTCAGGAACAGTCCATGTAAAAACAGCATCTGATAAATCTTCATCTGACTCCTCCTCACTTTCCACCTGCTGCGCTTGTCTCATCCGGGTTTTGTCATTTTTGTTTAAAAGTCTTTTCTTTGTTTTTGTTTTATCTCCAGTCTTGTTTGTGTCTGCTGAGACTGGGAGAAAATCACAAGGCAATAACATGTTCCTGTGCATAACTCTTGTCCTGCCTTGGCCGTTTTCTGGCACCAACTCGAACACGGGGACTGTCCTCACCCTTCTGGTTTTGATGACATAAATGTTGTCTTCCCAGTAGGAGCGGGTTTTGCCAGGACCTCCCTTCTCAGTCACATTTCTCACCAGGACACGACTGCCGATTTTCAATGGTGGCCCCATACACTTTCTTGTCGTACTGTGTTTTACCTCGCTGTGACGATTTGCCTGCATTTCGGGTGGCGATGTTGTAGGCTTCTGTCATCCTTTGCCTCCATTTGTCAACATAGTCCTGATAAGGGCCTGGGCTGTCCTGCTGTTCAATACCAAACAGAAGATCCACAGGAAGCCGTGGTAGCCTACCAAACAGCAAGAAGAATGGAGAGTAGCCCGTAGACTCATTAACAGTACAGTTATATGCATGTATGACTTTGGAAGGTGGCTTTTCCAGTCTGTTTTCTGTTCTTCTGTTAGTGTCCTTAGCATAGAGAGAAGAGTCCTGTTAAACCGTTCTGTTTGCCCGTTTCCTTGCGGGTGATAAGGAGTTGTGTGTGACCCTTTAATACCTGACAGGTCTTTCAAATGATGCAACAGTTTGTTTTCAAACTCTCTCCCCAAGTCGTGATGCAGTTTCTCCGGGAAGCCAAACCTAAGGCAGAAGTCATTAAACAGTCTTTCTGCTACAGTCTTCGCTGCTTTGTTAGTTGTAGCATATGCTTGAGCAAAGCGAGTATAGTGGTCCATGACTACAAGAATATACTCGCAACCGCCTTTGCATTGTTCAAGATGCAGAAAGTCAATCGACACAATCTGAAATGGATGAGTAGTTTCAATGCTCTGCATGGGGGCACGTGCTTGTCTGTTTGGTTTTCTTTTTTTCAAACACTCACAAACATTCATGACAAAGTGCTCAATGTCCCTTTGCATTTTCGGCCAATAGAAACGGTCTCGAGTTAAGTTTATTGTCCTTTCTGAGCCCAAATGACCCATCTGCTTGTGTAGTTCATTTAAGACAAGGGGGTGGTACACAGCAGGAAGAACCAGTTGCTCTTTGTGTTGCGTTTTTCTGAACAAAGTCCCATCCTCCCTGATACACAGTTTACTCCACTCCCTGGCAAGTGCCTTGAACTCTGAGCTCTCGTTTTGAATCTCATGTGCAGCAGGTTTTCTGTTTTGTTTCACATAACTGTACATTTTACCTATTACAGGGTCTTGTTGCTGAGCTGCACAGATCTCCTCTCTGGGTAAAGGCTGAATAGTGTCCAAAAGTCTCTCTGCTCCTGCCTGTTGCTGAAGAGCATCAAATGAAACCACACTAAACATTGGCGTCTGCTCCGTTTGCTGCACCAGGATGCTCTGCTGTGTAGCTGTTACAGCATCCTGACTGACTGAATGTGTACAGTGTCTCATATAGTCCTCAAAGTCCATGGGCATCCTGGATAACCCATCTGCGTCTGCATTTGTTTTCCCTGGCCTGTACTTTATAGAAAAGTTAAAATCTGCTAACTCTGCCACCCAACGTTGACCTGATGCATTTAGCTTTGCAGTAGTTAAGACATAAGTGAGTGGATTATTATCTGTATAAACCACAAAAGATGGTGCATGAAACAAATAATCCCTGAACCGCTCACAAATAGACCACTTAAGTGCTAAGAACTCCAATTTTCCTGCATGCATATGGTAGTTTTTCTCAGGTGGTGTTAAGGTTCTAGACCCATAAGCTATCACTCTTAGCTTACCCATTGCTACGCTGATAAAGTACAGCTCCTAATCCTGCCTGAGAAGCGTCAGTATGTAACACAAAAGGTTGGTTCAGATCTGGATAACCTAGGACAGGCGGATTAGACAGTTTATCAACCAGGTACGACAAAACTTGTTGATGAGTCTCAGTCCATTTGACAGGGGCAGACGAGGGTAGCTGTCCTCGGTTCTGCTTGTTTTTCCCTTTTTTAGTCTTTTTCAATGTCTTTGCATCCTGTGAGTCTTGAACAGATGGACCAGCAAGAAGTTCATACAAGGGCTTGGCTATACGTGAAAAATCTTGTATGTAAGACCTGTAGTATGATAGGAAGCCCAGTATTTGCCTCACTTCACCCACTGTGCTAGGCTGTTTCTCTTTCAGTGCCAGTACAGGAGCGACCTCTGCTGGATCCATACTGTGACCCTCTTTTGATACAATCCTGCCTAAAAATCTCACATTAGGCTTGAACAGTTCACACTTTTTAGCAGTCAATTTTACACCATGTTTTTGATACCTTTGCAACACGGCCCTGACATGTTCAATATGGTCCTGAAATGACTTACTGTGGACCAAATTGTCATCAAGGTAAGGTAAGCAAATGTCATCACGTAAACCCCACAGACACTCCTCCATGCTTCTTTGAAACTCAGCTGGGGCGGAACTTAGTCCGAATGGGATCCTGACCCACTGGTATAAACCCCAGGGTGTAATGAATGCTGTGAGAGGCTGGCTTTCTTCGTCTAAAAACCCCTGATGATAAGCCTTCCCCTGGTCCAGTACTGTAAACCAAGAGCTACCAGTAAGGCTATCAAGCATGTCTTGTATCCTAGGAATAGGATGTCTATCAGGCACAGATTTACGGTTTAGTTCACGATAGTCCACACAAAGTCTGAGTTCACCTGACTTCTTCCTAACACACACTATAGGAGAAGAATAAGGCGATTTTGATTTTGTAACCCACCCTCTGTTGATTAAGTCCTGCAAATATGCTTTGACTTCCTGGTGTAAAGGTTTGGGTACACTGATGTAAGTCTTTTGAACTGGTGTCTGGTCTTGAAGAGTAATGTGCATTTGGAGGGAGGGAATACAGCCTACATCACTATCATCTTTAGAAAAAGCTTTACACTCCTCCTTTAACATTTCTCTTACTGCTCTTTGTTGTTCTCTAGTTAAATGATCTAAGGCAACAGGGGGATCCCATGCCTCGTTAGAGTCACTTTTTGGAGGTGATGAGACTTTAACGTCTGCATCCGTTGTTACTTTCTCAGTTTGTTCAGTTTTAACTGGTTGGAGGGCGGCTGGATATATTGCTTTAACCCCCTCAATATGTCCCAAAATAACACGTGGACCTAAAGTGATACTATGGCCCGTGGTATTTGTGACTGACACAGGAACTGTGGTAGAGTTGCCCCTTTTTGCTTTAAACAGTACCTCTTGGATATGAAGTCCTTCGGGTAACCCTTGGGTTTCACTTGGGCAAAACAGCATTGCAGTGTCCTCCTCTGCAGAAACACGGGTGCGGCAGCGAAGAGTGGCAACTTCACCTGGACCCAGAGCAACTTTACCTCGTCCTGTTTTAACATGAGTCTCAAGGTCTACCGTTTGGTTGGTGTGCATCAACTGGATAAAAGTCTTAGCAGAAACAGCATCAATGTCAAAAGCATTACTCACAATGCTAGCAGCACAGTCACCGTTTTCAGTACCCCCTTGTTTCATTTGCTCATTAAGGATTTCCTCTATCACGTTAAATCCTATGATAGGGTCTTGAGCCACATTTGGGTCACTAGAGACTAGGACAGGCACTGGGAGGCTGGAGAAAGAAGCATCTGCACCTACGAGACTAAACTCTACTGGGACCCACCCCATAAAAGGTATCTCTGTGTGATTGGCAGCTAACCCATTTAAAGGTTCTGGTCCTAAGAGTTCTTCTATACCCCTAAGAGTTGTGTGCGGTAAGTGCTCAGCTCTCCATTTGTCATTTATTACAGTAGCCTGTGCACCTGTATCCCACAGTGCTGTAACTGGTACTTTATCAAAAGTGCACCTAACCATTTTGCGTCTACCAATAAGTTTGATAAGTTTTTTCCCTTGCTTGTTTACCATCATGTCAACATTTCCTATGTGTGAGGACCACTTTTGTTCTTTTGTCTCACCCAAATATTGTTCAACCACCCTCACTGCTTTACATGTGTGTTTGTGTTCCTGCCAGTGATGTGTCTGACATGTTTTGGAACAGTAGCTGGCGGATGAGCATCCTGCACATGTGTAGAGCGGGGCGTCGCGTTGCTCCTCCTGTCGACAGTTGCAGCAGTGGCGGGACTCCTGATGAGGCGGTTGGGTCACTGCTGGTCCCGTGGCAGTGGCCCTCCGTCGTTTCCCTGCAGCAGACGTGAAGCACGGCATCCTCTGGAGATGTGACCCGACTGGCCACACTTGAAGCAGTGGGTGCAGCTGTCTCCCTCACCGTTGTTCTGGCAGGTCCTGCAGCCTCTCCTCCTCCGGGCGCGGGCGTCCTCTGGAAGCTTCTTTGGTGGCTGGGACTTGCTTGCATTCAGAGAAGCGAGAACCATCTGCTTCACTTCGGCCACCTCAGCTTTAAGTTCTGATACAAGGGCATGTACTTCTGGGGGAGCCCGAGCAGTCTTTGTGTTCTCTTTGGCTGGGGCTGAAGCTGTGGTGGTTTGTGGGTTGCTGCGAGGCTCATCTGGTGTCTGCAGTTCATTTATCTTTGTAGTTTTATTGTTGTTCCGCTTTAACTTGTTCAGCCTTTCTGTCTCAAGATTGGCCGCTTCATTTAGTCTCTCTATTAAAGCTTCATCAGTCACATCCGGTATGTCGAGAAGTGGTTTCAGCTGAAACTTGATGTTGTCATTCAAAAGTCCTGTACCAACTGACCTCAAAAATTTCCTCTTGATCAGGTCTGCTCCGTAGTGCTCCGTTTCTTTTCCCTTTGAAGCATACAGCAGCCTATCTTTAAGCTCAATAGCCCTGAAGAGAAAATCTTGTGGGGACTCTTTGTGATCCTGAGAAATGTTGATCAGCTTTTGATACAAGTCTGATGTATCATCTTCTCTGTAATGTCCTTTCAATATTGTCCTTAGCTGGGTTAGAGTCAAATCAGTTTTTAGTTCAAGCATGTCTCTGAGTTTGAGTCCAGGACTGATGGCTCTAATCACTGCCTCAATCACTTCTGACTCACTGTGGCCTTTGCGGAGTCCGCTTTCCGTTTGGTGGAGCAGGTTAGTGTAAGACAGTTTATCACGCTGCCCGCCTTCACCTATTTGCCCACTGATGCGAAACTCTCTACGAATACTCACTTCAGGGACGCTCCCAAGCTGAGAGCTTTGGGTCGGGACCACTGCGCCCGCCATTTTGAGCTTCTCCTCTAGCGCTCTGATCTCCTGCTGCAGCTCCTCACATTTTTCTGAAGAGCGGGAAAAGTCGCGCCCCTCACTAGCATCGCCTTTTGGTCCTGTCACCGTTGAACCCAAAGCTGATAAAAGATCCCTCACATACTGGACAGTGTCTTCAGGCTTATAACTTTCCTCCACTTCATCCAGTTTGTGCTCAATCACTTTCATTAGCTCACGACGGTTAGCTTTCTTCAGTGATTCTTCTGTCTCTTCATCAGTATTACATTTCAACAGAAAACTGACCTCCACAAGCCGATCCTTGTTCTGGCGGCACAGGGCAGTAGTAACTTGGTCCCTCAGTTCTTCCAAATCCATTTTTGTACTCACAAGTTGTTTTATTTGATAGTCCGGTTCCAGGTTTGTTGTAGGAGAAGGGGTATCCTCCGGCGCGAGAGCTACCGTTAGCCGCTAACGTTGCTAACAGGCTAACTGAAAAACTTTTTCTCTCGCTCATTAAAAGTCACTTTTTACCCGATCTCCTGGCTGGCTCGCCAAGATGTTGCAGCTGCTCCGAGGCACAGAGAGCAAAACGGGGTGAATTGCATCAAAGTCTTTATTTGGCCAACAATGATCAAAATTAGCCTCTCCTTCTGGCCCGTGCCTCCGCTGCAGAGAATCTGCTGCGTCTCCGGTCTAGCTCCACTACAAACTCTGTGAGGCGTTCAGGGGCACTCAGTAAATTACAACACCACAATATTAACATTCACAATAATAACAATGGCACCAAAGACAATACAAAAAAATGTTGTGGGGTGTCTGTGAACCATTTATAATTAATTAACTCTTACTTAAACTGTACATTTGTCTAATTGGAAACTACTAAACCTCAAAATTGTCAAATTCTCTCACACTACTACTACTACTACTACTACTACTACTACTACTACTACTACTACTACTACTACTACTACTACTACTAATAATAATAATAATAATTGTTAGCCAACAGATAAATAACCTGATTTTAGTGAAAGGATCTTTAAAGTGTCTGTAGCCATGATTTCTTGGTCTGTATCTTTTCCAGACTCTCTGGGTTGTGGGTGACAAACAATGTATATATTGTCTTTGAATAATCTTCTTTAATCAACACCATCACAGCAGGGCAGTATACACTTTACCTTATTCTCTGCAGCACGGGAGGGTTGTAATAAGCTTGGTACATACACTATATTGCCAAAAGTATTTGCTCACCTGCCTTGACTTGCATATGAACGTAAGTGACATCCCATTCCTAATCCATAGGGTTCAATATGACGTCAGTCCACCCTTTGCAGCTATAACAGCTTCAACTCTTCTGGGAAGGCTGTCCACAAGGTTTAGGAGTGTGTTTATGGGAATTTTTCATCATTCTTCCAGAAGCACATTTGTGAGGTCACACACTGATGTTGGACCAGAAGGCCTGGCTCTCAGTCTCCGCTCTAATTCATCCCAAAGGTGTTCTGTTGGGTTGAGGTCAGGACTCTGTGCAGGCCAGTCAAGTTCATCCACACCAGACTCTGTCATCCATGTCTTTATGGACCTTGCTTTGTGCACTGGTGCACAGTCATGTTGGAAGAGGAAGGGGCCAGCTCCAAACTGTTCCCACAAAGTTGGGAGCATGGAATTGTCCAAAATGTCTTGATATGCTGAAACATTCAGAGTTCCTTTCACTGGAAATAAGGGGCCAAGCCCAGCTCCTGAAAAACAACCCCACACCATAATCCCCCCTCCACCAAACTTTACACTTGGCACAGTGCAGTCCGACAAGTATCGTTTTCCTGGCAACCGCCAAACCCAGACTCATCCATCAGATTCCCAGATGGAGAAGCGTGATTCGTCACTCCAGAGAACATGTCTCCACTGCTCTAGAGTCCAGTGGCGGCTGCTTTACACCACTGCATCCCACGCTTTGCATTGCACTTAGTGATGTATGGCTTGGATGCAGCTGCTCGGCCATGGAAACCCATTCCATGAAGCTCTCTGCTGAAGCACTGTTCTTGAGCTAATCTGAAGGCCACATGAAGTTTGATGGTCTGTAGCGACTGACTCTGCAGAAAGATGGCGACCTCTTGGCACTATGCACCTCAGCATCAGCTGACCCCGCTCCATCAGTTTATGTGATCTACCACTTGGTGGCTGAGTTGCTGTCGTTCCCACACACTTCCACTTTCTTATAATACAGCTGACAGTTGACTGTGGAATATTTAGGAGCAAGGAAATGTCACGACTGGATTTGTTGCACAGGTGGCATCCTATCACAGTTCCACACTGGAATTCACTGAGCTCCTGAGAGCGACCCATTCTTTCACAAATGTTTGTAAAAGCAGTCTGCATGCCTAGGTGCTTGATTTTATACACCTGTGGCCATGGAAGTGATTGGAACACCTGATTCTGATTATTTGGATGGGTGAGCAAATACTTTTGGCAATATAGTGTATGTTACATACATAAAATTACATATGAATTTGTAAAGTGCTGCAACAGATTATGAAATAAGAATGAAGGTAATAAATGTAACTGTGCAAACTCCTACAATAATGATGCACTTTGTAAACAACATAGATTCATGTGGTAAAACTCCAAAATTTCGTCAACTCCAAAAATGTAGTGTGTGCAATAACCAGGATTGCACTTCTACCAGCAGAACTGGAAGATCGAGGATCTTGATGACCCCTGAGCTCTCTAGAGGTAGCGTTTTATGTTACTGACTGCACAGTGAATACAAATGAGGGAGCCTTAAACTTTGTGTAAAAGGGGTGGTCATTTTTCCCTTTCGTTTTAAGAGATGTATTCAGCAGGAGCACCAGCAGGTCAGTCAGTCAAACTGGAATCTCTCAGCTCAGTTAAATGAAGCTCTCTTGCCTTGGGTATCACAAAAATTGTTAGAAACCAGAAGGTCTCTTTAAAAACCATGAAAACTTTCAGAAAAAAGCAACTTAACATTTGACACAATGCAGCATAACCTTTCTCTGCTTTAGGAGTTTATTCACTCTGTCCACACAAGAGTATTCATTTGTTAAAAAACTGCAAAACTGTATCATGTCCTTTAACTAATTCTACTTTCACATGCCTCTTAGAAAGCACCGTCTCTCATGAGGCCTGGGTGACTATAGGTTAAATCTTGCCAGCTTCACAAAAGAAAGTGACACAGCCGGTGAATTGACTGCATGGATGTCGAGATATTGCACCTCCTCTTGGCTCTGTTGCCAGTTTGTCCCAGTGGTCACTCACAGTGTTACAGTGGAAACATCCCCTGCAGCCTACACAGGAATCAGCAATGAGGGTGGCCACACAAAATCACTCTATTTATTACTAAAGACACATGCTCTATGGGACCAGAAACATAGCAAGAGGAAGCCTGCAGACACCTTTCAGATATTTCTTAGCACCACTGAGCAACGAATGGTGCAAAGTGCCTTTTCCCAATAGAGTACCATTACAAGCTGTCAATTAAGGCTTGAGACGTGCATGTGATGTCACGCCATGTGCATATACATGAATATACACCACACATTCTCATTTAAAAGGTTTTTCTTTAATTTATAACGATTTACATTGTAGATTCTCACTGAAGGCAACAAAACTACGAATGAACAAATATGGAATTATTTTGTGAACAATAAAGTGTGAAATATGTCAAAACATGTTTAATATTTTTGACTCTTCAAAATAGCCACCCTTTGCTTTGATTACTGCTTTGCACACTTTTGGCATTCTCTCCATGAGCTTGATGCGGTAGTCAACCGAAATGGTTTTCACTTCACAGGTTTGCCTTGTCAAGGGTAATTTGTGGAATTTCTTGACTTCTTAATGGGGTTGAGACCATCAGTTGTGTTGTGCAGAAGTCAGGTTGGTACACAGTTGACAGCCATATTCAATTCCATTCAAGGAATTGAATGGAATTGAATTATTTGACAACTGTTAGAATACATATTACTGCAAGAACCAATCAGCTAAGTAGAGAGAAATGACAGTCCATCATTATTTTAAGAACTGAAAGTCAGTCAGTTCAGAAAACTGCAAAAACTTTAAATGTATCCACAAGTGCATTTGCAAAAATCATCAAGCACTATGACGAAACTGGCTTACGTGAGGACCGCCCCAGGAAAGAAAGACTAAGAGTTACCTCTGCTACTGAGGATAAGTTCATCCGAGTCACCAGCCTCAGAAATCGCAACTTAACCACACACAGAGTTCTAGTAGCAGACACATCTCTACATCAACTGTTCAGGGGAGACTGCATCAATAAGGCCTTTATGGTCAAATAGCTGCTAAGAAACCACTACTAAGGAAAAGCAACAAGCACAACAGATTTGTTTGGGCAAAGAAACACAAAGAATGGACATTAGACCAGTGGAAATCTGTGCTTTGGTCTGATGAGTCTCAATTTGAGATCTCTGGTTCCACCCGCCGTGTCTTTGTGCAACGCAGAAAAGGTAAACGGATGGTCTCTACATGCATGGTTCCCACCATGAAGCATGGAGGAGGAGGTGTGATGATGTAGGGGTGCTTTGCCGGTGACACTGTTGGGAATTTATTCAAAATTGAAGGCACACTGAACCAGTATGGCTACCACAGCATCCTGCAGTGACATGCCATCCCATCAACTTTACATTTAGTTGGACCATCATTTTTTTCCCAACAGGACAGTGACCCCAAACACACCTCCAGGCTGTGTAAAGGCTATTTGACCAAGAAGGAGAATGATGGAGTGTTGCGTCAGATGACCTGGTCGCCACAGTCACCTGACCTAAACCCAATCCAGATGGATGAGATGGACCGCAGAATGAAGGCAAAAGAGCCATCAAGTACTCAGCATCTCTGGAAACTCCATCAAGACTGTTAGAAAACCATTTCAGCCGACTACCTCATGGAGCTCATTGAGAGAATGCCAAGAGTGTGCAAAGCAGTAATCAAAGCAAAGGGTGGCTATTTTGAAGAATCTAAAATGTAAAACCTGTTTTGACTTATTTCACACATTTTTGTTTACTCCATGATTCCATGTGTGTTCATTCATCGTTTGATGCCTTCAGTGAGAATCTACAAATGTAAATAGTCATGAAAATAAATAAAAAGCATTAAATGAGAAGGTATGTCCAAACCTTTGACTGTTAGTGTATATGTGCAGTGAGCTGCAGTGCAGAAGCAAACCTAAAAGCTGCAAAACTTTTTGGCTTATGTGCTTGGTGAGCAGTTTTCACGTTCATGTTCAGTAACCAATGTTGCAATACAACTAACAGATCTCAGTGCTGCAAAAGCTTTCAGAAGGCACAAATTACAGCTGTTGTTCTATGACATTACAGAGTAGGGGTAGATGCAATGGATTGAAAAACAGTTGTTTAAGGTTGTTAAGGTTACTTTGCTATGGCAAAAATTTCAACCCTTTTTGCAATCTCAGCTTGCAGAAAATGGACACCAAACCTCAGGAACACATGCTTTTATATCAGTGAAAGAAACTCTCAATCAGAATATTCTTTTAAGTTATTTTTGGCATTTTGTTGGCTTTATTATTTATTATATTTATTCTATACAGGTTAGTAGAGAGGCAGGCAGGAAAGCAGGGAGAAGAATAGGGGGGAAGACCTGCCGTGAGCTGGAATCAAACCGTATCTGGGCACCGCGCAATCAGAAATTTAACTAAGAGTGAGAGATTTTAGAGAGTGCTTTACATTCCTGGATCTAGAGCCCTATTGACATGGGACTAGTGTTACCTGAGGACTTCATGTGATTTTGAAATTAATCCCCATATCTGTGTTTCAGGCAGCACATTTACATAGGATAAAAAAAAAGTTTGTGTTTTACTTCAATTTACTGACATTATCATTGGATATCATAATAACAGACTGCTGCTTAATGCCTGTTAAGCCTTTTGGACCAAATGTTCCTTATGTCATGCTGCCATGCATATCATCCATCTAAACATCCTTCAAGGTTTTGCTGTTCTGATAGATTTGATCTTGATCTTTCTATGAATAGATCTCAATACTGTGTGTTGACATGAGTCTCCTGAATTTACACCCAAAATGCTGTCTAAGGTTTCTTTTATAATTGATATGACTGCCTCCATAATTCTTCAGTGGCAAAGAAGTGGAGGAAAGGTGCAACGAAAACAGAAAAGCTTGAAAAAAATTATCCTAAATCACAGAGATGTTGATTCACACAGGACTAATATTATTACAGGACCTCTGTGTTAGGAGGAATATGGTAGGATATGTTGTGGTGGAATTTTTATTTTACAAATTACAGACACGGCAGATTTGCATGTTACACATGTTGAACACATGTGATCCTTACAATTACGATGAATAACTAGAGGTCTATAGGTGATACTAGTCTTTTACGAACAGAACTTAATTCTCTGCAAGAAAGCAAGTATGTGTATTTCCCAAACTCCCAGACTATTCCTTTAACTACTGGTACAGAGGAAGAGGCACACTGTGGATTCAGTGGAAGAGAATACAACACTATTGATTGTATATAAAGACGAATTAACCCTCCGTGAAACCACCCATAGGTTTTCTGAACAGCACTGTTGACGATCAGTGCGGTGACTCACCAATCACAATCACCAAACATGAGAAAAGAGAGTGTACCTATATGTCACAAAGTAGCCATGCTTTAACTTTTAGTCTTAACAAAATTTACATGAGTGTGTTCTATCAAAATTCTGCCCCTGTACAGTTGCCATGAACATAGAAATAAATTATAAAGATAAAAGCAATTTTTTGTACCAGGCTGTAAACAGGTTTATTCCCACTGTAAAGTTGGATCTTTTAGCATGGGGTTCTATATGGTTGACTCCTTTTTGAGTCAGCCTCAAGTGGCCATTTGAGGAACTGCAGTTTTTGGCACTTCTGCTTTGGCCTTATTTTTCAGCCTTGAGGATGAACATTTGCATAATGCAATAATAAAACAAAAAAAAAATCAGAGAGCGCAGTGCTTTGCCAGGGCTATTCATTTCCCCATATGGCATTGTCAGAAATGCATCATTTTCTTTTATAAATGCAGCATTTGTTTATTAGTTATGGATGATCAGAAATCACAGCAACATAGAATGTGGCCATTTAATATAGATGCACCTACAAAGATGTACGGATACAGAATTGCGTCACCTAAATATGTAGCAGGTGGTGGGAATTGACAGGACCCAGAAACAGTCCCGCAATTTAATCAACTGTTGCTTGTATCATTTCTGACGGATAAGTCTTGATAAGTTTGCAGCGGTCGATTTAGAGTAGGATCGCAATCATGTGATCATCAGCAGGCAGCTGACGTAGTGTTCACTTGTAGTCACAGTTACAGTAACGCCGTGCTGCTATCTCGCAATGATACAGAAATCTTTAACAGTCCATGGATCCAGACTATAAGCCTCATCACCGCCAAAATCTAATCACCTGGTCCTCGTGTCTTTTCTGACTTTTCCGATTGTCACATGATTCCGCTGCGCTCCTTGGTGGAGTAATGATAAAATAGACATAAGTATAATATATAAAATGTTACCAAAAGGCTTTTGTTTATATTTGATCTACCAAACGCATTTATTCTATAACGATACAATGTAATTAAAAACATTTTTTTCAACACAAAGGGCCTCAAACTAATGAGATGTATGCTGTTTATGTAGAGGGATCCTGCAGTGATTTCAAGAAGGTGAGGTGGCGAGGTGAGGAAGTAGGTGGTGCTGCGCGGTGTCAGGATCAGGAAGAGAGGATGAGCATCATCTCAGCAACAGCACCCCAGTGAGGTGTCAATCACACACTGGCAGCAAGTGGTCCTTCATTCCACAGCTATTGATTTATTCCTCCCTGCTCCCTCTTTATCCCTCACCATCTCTGCCTCGCACTCTTTCGCTCCCATATCGCTTCTACCCGCCCTTTTGTTATGTCTAAAACTGTCTCGACCCCCCTCTATCCATTCCGACTGTGCTCTCGCTCACTCTTGTTGTCTCTTGGTGTGACTGGGAAATCCACACCATATTACACCATGTCTCTGCTTAGCCTCGAGTCTTCTGCTGTCATAGCTTCACCACAAGGCTGACAAATGGCGGAACAAGAATCTACAGTTGTCTCGGGTGATTGACGTGACACACCTTTCCTGCACATGCACACGCATATACAACAAATGTACAAACAGATACATACAAGCAAACACACTGACAAGAGTAATGACTGGAGGGGAAGAAAGAGTAAGTAGGAAAAATTGATGCAGAGAGGAAGAGCTAACCATCCTGGATTTTGTTTCCTGCAGCCCCAAGACTTTCAATGCACTGATGACAGAAATGTCATGGATGAGGAGATGGGTGTATGGGGTATGGAAGCACTGAACCTTAAATGCATCAAATTGATTCCCTCCATCACCAGTTTCAGTTCAGAATTTAAAGAGGCAACAAACAAAAGCTATAAGGATTAGAGAAGGATTGGTTTTTATTGGTTTGTTTGTTTGGTTCAGGTGTTTTGGTGAGATGTACAAAGGTATTAATATTTCATTTGAAAATGCCTTCAAGATCCCTTTGATGGTGTTCAGGAAAAGCAACTTTTCTTCATTGTGAATACAGCTCAAAGTTACACAAAGAGAAAAAGAGGCAGAATATTTCCACCACTTATTCATTAGGTATGGGAAGGATAAAATCCATCTCCTCGATGTTAATCGTGTTAAAACTCTTCTCAGTGGGTTCTCTGACCTCCTTTCATGGTTTCTTTTTGTGCATGCAGTGAGGCGGGCTGCTGTGCGAACATGACTCGCAGGCATGTCCGTGATATTCGGTGGCGGGGGGTAAATCGGAGCGTTACATCAACGTCCCTGCACACCAAGTCCCCCTATCAGCCTTAACTCCTCATTAATTAGATGAACGCATATGCAGGGTGGATTTTCAGGCCCGCAGCGCTGACTCCACACAGCTGCTGCAACATCATGACAGTTGACAGACTCCCTTCCAGGTTGTGTGTGTGTGTGTGTGTGTGTGATGGCTTAAAGTCCTGCTTTTTCATAGGTGAGATAATTAAATGTGATTATCGGATATTCCACTTCTGTTCCTCCTTTCACTTATTACAGAAACTTTCTAGAGACACAAAAACTGAAATAAATCACCACCAAGTATGAAACTTCTTCAGATTTAAAGAAATGCATCATCACTTTGAGAAATTCTTTTGTTTGTTGACAGGAGTCAAACTGGCAACAGTTAATATTTCATGGCCACTTAGAGGCAACACAACAAGCTGCCTGTTTACATATGCAGACATAGAACAATATTATCATTCTGTTGGAGTTGTGCTGCTGGCCAACTGACAAAAGTAAGCCTAATGTTCTCTCTCCCTTTAGCTGTGTTCTGGTCTGCACCAACTCCCTTGGGATATACACTGCCCATCCAAAAAAAAGTCACACACTCTAATATTTGGACCTCCTTTAGCTCTGAGAATGACACACATTCACCATGGCATCATTTCAATACGCTTCTGCAGTGTCACAGCATTTATTCCTGTGGAGAGTTGCATTCATTTTCTACCCAGATCTTATATTGATGATTGGAGAGTTGGATCACTGCGCATAGTCTTCTCCAGCACATCCCAAAGATTCTCAGTGGTGCTGAGGTCTGGACTCTGTGGAGGCTAATCCATGTGTGAAAATGATGTCTCATGCTCCCTGATCCACTCATTCACAACGTGAGCCCTGTGAATCCTGGCATCATCATCTTGGAATATGCTTATGCCATCAGAGAAGAAAAACTCCATTCATTGATGGAAAGACCTGGTCATTCAGTATATTCAGGTAGTCAGCTGACCTCATTCTTTGGGAACATAACGTTACTGAACCTGACCAACCCCAGATCATAACCCTAACCTCCATAGGCTTGTAGGCACTAGGCATGATGAGTGCATCACTTCATCCTCTACTCTTCTTACCCTGATGCTCCCATCACTCTGAAACAGGGTAAATCTGGACTCATCAGACCACATGACCTTCTTTCATTGTTCCAGAGTCCAATCTTTATACTACATAGCAAATTGAAGCCTTTTTTCTGATCAGCCTCGTTGATCAGTGGTTTTCTTAGAGCTACACAGCTGTTTAGTCCTAATCCTTTGAGTTCACTTTGCATTGTGTGTGTGGAAATGCTCTTACTTTCACTATTAAACATAGCTGTGAGTTCTATTGTTCATTTCCTATGATCATCTAAGAGTTTGTTCCGACCACATTTGTTCCTCGAAGATGTTCAGTTATAATAAGTACAACACAATACAATAAGTTGTTGCCTGCTGAAACATATTCATCACTGGAGCAATTATTCAACAGAAGGCTCTTACCTATTTGCTCAGTTAAATCCAAGTGGCAACCTGTTTTTTGGACAGGCAGTGTATATGACCAGGTGGTTGTCGAGTACAGCAGGTCTAATGGAGCCTTTTTTTTTTTTGTTTTTCCCAAAACAATTGCCTGCTATATGGCTGAAAGTAAATGATTGATGAGAGCAGTGAGATAAAGTTTACACTAAACAACAAATAGGTGAGGCATAAACCAAAGCAATCAGCGAAAACACTCTCAGAGTCAAGGGATAAACAGTCATGTGAAAAATTATGTTCAAACAGTGAAAGTTGTTGGCTTTTTTTTGACATGCTGCATTTGAACAAGCAAACATTTGATCCTCTTTGATTCAGTGCCTAGAGATAAATGTGTTAAACAATACAAGGAAGAAGATTTTTTTAAATCATTTATTAAAACAAAAACAGATGTTATATTCTTCAGTGGAAAAATTAAGTACACCCCAGGCTTCAGAAGCTAGTACAGCTCCCTTTAGTAGAAATAACTTCATGGACATGTTTTATGTAATTGCCCACTAGTTACTGTTGGTGGTAATTAAAGTGTAATTTTTGACCGCTCTCACATTAAAAATTCCTTCAGTTGCAAGATGTTTATAGTGAAATCCACCCCACAACATTTCAATTACAACTGATCTTTTGATTCATCTGTCCAAAGCACATTATTCCTTGAAGGCCTGCTCTTTGCCCGTATGTTCACTGGCAAACTGTAGTGTTGCTTTAATGTTATTTTTGGACAGCAAAGGCTTTTTCCCCCAACAACCCTCCCATACAAGTCAATGTTCTGAAATCTGAATGTAGATGCAACATTTTGACACCTACAATTACAAGAGTTATATGATCCTGTGATGTAATTCTGAGCTTCTTTTTGCATCACACAGTCTGCTCTTGGGCTCAGTTTGATGGGGCAGACTGTCCTGGACAAACTGGCGGTCATTTGAAATCATCTACGTTGTAGATGATTGTTTTGTTGCAGTAAAATGATTTATTTCACACCATTTGGATACTCATTGGCATGTACTTTCTTTTTTCTGATGGTCTGAGAGAGGTCTGTAGATCTTGGGCTGGTGCACACATTTCAAAAGCAAAGAGAACGGCATACCCTATATGTGAGAGGTTTAAGACAAATTCCACAGGCCACCGAAGATTTAGAATCACTGACACCTGATCTGGAAGCCCTCATTCTATTTGGTTGATTTTAAGGTGAATTATGAAAACATGGAGTCACAGGAGTGCCACAATAAAATATAAATCTGTTAAAAAATAAGGAAAAAATAAACACCCACAATATGATCAAAGGTTTATTTATTCCTCCTTATATTTACACATTTATTTCCTTATTTTTTTAACAGATTTATTTATTTATTTCTCTTTATATTTACACATTTATTTCCTTATATTTTATTGTGGCACTCCCGTGACTCCATATGAAAATGACTACAAAATGCCAAATTTATGTGTCATTTCTTTGTGTCTATCACCTTTATCATAATATGCCCTGTTTCGAAGACCTTCAAAGGTTTGCTTGTTCAAATATGTTGAAAAGTCAACAATTTTATGTACTTACACTACTGTTCAATAATTTAGGGCCACCCAGACAATTTCATGTTTTCCATGAAAATTCACACTTTTTTTTCATCCGCTAACATAAATGCACAAGGCTTTTCTAATAATCAATGAGCCTTTCAACATCATTAGCTAACACAATGTAGCATTAGAACACAGGAGTGATGGTTGCTGGAAATGTTCCTCTGTACCCCTATGGAGATATTCCATTAAAAATCAGTTGTTTCCACCTAGAATAGTCATTTACCACATTAACAATGTCTAAGACTGTATTTATGATTAATCTAATGTTATCTTCATTGGAAGAAACTGCTTTTCTTTTAAGAATAAAGACATTTCTAAGTGACCCCAAACTTTCAAACGGTAGCGTATATTGTCACCTCAGTAGGTTTGTCACTCAAAGGCTGGTTTCTCCACAAGAACTCCACCTCACACGTCTGGGTGCAGCCCAAAGTTTGTTTCTGTGTATGATTGCAATGCAAGGACAATAGTGTGTATGTCCAGAATATGTTGACATGATCTACCATGTATGTATGGGACATGTATGGACTGCTTTTAAAACATAAATACTAGCTCCAAATGTAGGGCACAAGTAGTACAAGTTTTTTTTTTTTTTTTTTAAATTTTCTTTCGCTTTTTATTCTCTTCACTTGATATAGTACATTGCCCCCAAGAATCTTGTACCAGGCTCACAGTACAAGATAGTCTTATGCTGTTTATTGTTATCTTTTTATATTTTGGATAATTGAAAGTTTACATTCTAAGAGCCCTGAATCACTGGTCCAAACACAAACTGCTTGAAACACATCCTGCTCACTAAACACTTGCACAACACAAGCGTGCCCTATCAGCGATCCAGTAACAAGCTGGCTTTTCCTATTTGTCACATGCTGAGAAGAGAGCCCAGCTGTGTGTGTGTGGTGTGTGTTAGTGTGATGTAAAGAGCCGTTCCCCTTCCATGTGCTGCAGTAATCGGGTCATTGCATCTCCTGGGTGAGCTGGGCTAAAGTCTGCAGCTCAATGACCTGAGGCTGCATGTCTGCACAGGGCTGCAGGGGGTGCAGTGACCTCAGATCGTGGCTTGGCTGGGAGAGAGGAAATGAAGGCATAGATGTGGTGAAATCTATCCTGAGCTCTGGTAACAGCTTTAAGTTCAGCTACTGGATTTAACATTCTGCAGCTTTAGTTCCTGTAGTGGCTTTCAGTATATTTCCTTCAGGCACTTTGCACTGGTCTATCAGCTGGTATCAGTTTTTATTACTGCATTTTTGTTAAACAATACTAATTTGTGTACAAAGCAACACGCTAGAGTTGGAAAGGCTGCTGACCCAAATGCTAATGATAACAAACTGATACTACACACTCAGTAGCTGGTTTTCTTCCAGCTTCAGCTTGTTGTTAATGTTCAAATCATTGAATTCGGTGTGAAAGGGTCACTTGTAGTGGTGCATAACAACAACCGGACATCAGCAGCATCTGTAGTCTTCCATCAATGTCTACACTACACAGTTCTTCAGAAGCATTTCTGACAGCGCTTGAAGCCTAACGCACCGGTAGATATTTACAACTGCAGATATGCCTAACAACTGTAAATAAAGTACAAACTGTTCTGTGGCCAGTGTAGGCAGCTGCATTGGTCTGAATTTGTTTCCTATGAAGCACATCATAGGGATGACTGAGAAATGCAGTAAACAATAGAAAAAGCACAGGTGAAACGACTAAAACAAATTATGCTGAATTCCATTTGGGCCAATATATATGTAGGTGCCATATGCAGAGACATTGTTTATGTTTGTATTGGCATCAGCTGTTCGTTTTAACACCTTTCACTGATATCATGGGGGGTGTGGTCCAGGAGCAGTTGTTTGACTGATTGAATGAATGGCATTATATTCACCTGTTCACCGCGGCGGCTGCGTGTAGAGGGGGGTGAGTAGGGAGATCGTATTTTTTTGTTGACCGCTAAATCTAACTGCAGATTGAGCATTTGAACATCTTGCCTTGCCTTGTTTTGCTGGTTTGTTTGGCATTGGAAATAAATACGACAGTCGGAAACACGGAAATGGCTATGTTGTTTGTGCAGCAAGTCAGCAGTGCAATGCTCCCTAACTTAGCCTCTCAGTGACTTTGTTTTTAATTTGAAGTCACTAAAATATAATTGAGAGACTTTTGAAGTCTATGGCATATATCTTGCATACACTTTTATGAAAAGTTTATGTAATTAATGTATGTAATGTAATTTTTTTATGTTCATCATGATCATGTGAAATTCCATAATTATTTATTATGGAAACAATCACTTATTAATAAAAAATGACTGGATATCACTAAAATGTCAACTAAATTACCGTCCGAATTTAATAACAACCACCTTATAATTAGCTAAACAATAACAAAATGAGTTTACAAAAAAAAATAGTTTTTAATTGTGTTTTTTTTAATTAAATTGAGATAATCAGGACAGACATTTCTTTTTTGGCAATATTTCAAATTTTATATGGAAA
>NW_026559504.1:0-22579 GCF_022539595.1 Amphiprion ocellaris | reverse complement strand
ATCTTAGATTGTTTAGCAAAACCAGGAGCCAGAGCTCAGTCTAATGCATTAACAGCAAACAGAGACATATTTTACACATTGGTTTTTCATTTCAAAGTGTTCACAGAGCTACAGCACAGTATATGACCCCCCTTCTCAACAGTTGCTCTTGTTTCCACAGTATATGATTCCTCTAAAAAGAAAAAAACATACTGGAAATAAGCTACCACACATTTGTGGTCCCTCCAGATGCCAGGAACTGGAGCATCAGTCTATTGACCATCTACCCACAGATCCATAATGGTGAGGTATGGATATCCCTCCATCTATTCAATATACTACTGGGAATGTAAAAGGGCTCACATGATAGTCTATTAGTCCATTTGAAATACATCATCCTTGCATTGCTGTTTTAATTATCTATTGCTGTTTAAATAAATAAACATTAAAAAAAAATCAGAGTTTCCATGCCAGGTATTTTGCAAGAAAATATGCTATCAGTTCCACCTGTTAAATGCATTGATCACACGTAATTATATCATTTCAGTTTTGCAGGAAAATCAGCTCAAGCAGAATTTGTTGAATTTAGTAAACTAGAATAATAGACAAAATCAAAAACTGATTAAACTAATTAAAAAAAAAGAAACCCCCAATGGCTTTCACTTATCAAAACTCACAGCAGTCCATTTAAGCACAACTCTCAGACCTCAGCATCAGCTTCAAATCCATAATGTTGAAACAGATCTTGTCTCTGTCTCCACAGAGGGATACACTTCCTATCTGCTTTCTCCATTCGCTTCATTAAACATTAACTCTTTTCTAACCCAAATGGAGCCACGTACAGTGATTCAGTGAATTCCTTCGATGCATTTGTATAATAAGCCAATTACTGTCAATTTTAAACTTTCATTTAAGATACAGATGTTGCAATTAGAGTGAAATTAATGCTTTTTATTATGAAAGATTTCAGGAAACATAATAGGACACATTTGCACTTAAATGATCTAGATTAAACCCTATGATTTACATATCATTATATTTTCAGAAATCTCAGACTTTCAGAATGATTCTGTACTGATTAATATGTTAACAGTGAAAGAACTTCATATTTAGTGAGCTACATTCGACTAAACTGTTCTGCTGCAGTGCTTTTAGGGATGCACCACAAAGTGTTCAAACATTTGCTCCAGATCTTACCTTAACATTCCTCTTGATGATCTCTCGGCTCATGAGGACACGGCCCTCGGTCAAGTCGATCCCAGACAAAGGTACCAAGGTTTCTCCGATGACCTCGTCGCGAGAGAACCTATCGAAGCTCAGAACCATGAAGTGGAGGGCCAACTCCGACACTCGGGCCAGCGGTATCCCGTAGAAGCTGAAGGTCTCGTCAAAGGCGGGGTCTAGAGTCTTCCGTAAGACTCTGGTCTTCACGCGATGCTTCTTCTCTGGCAGCAGTGTCAGCTTGATGTAGGGGTCAGAGGTCAATGACTGCTCATCAGTTGGGGTCAGACCATGTGCCTCCTGGATTAACAGGTCAAATAAATCAACAGTTATGACTTTGTGAAACTTTTTTTTATACAAACTTTGGTCAAAATCTCACTGTCAATACAACATGAACACTAAAACAGCAGCTTAGACACATGCAGTACCTTGATATGGACAATGAAAGCCTTCCTCTCTGGTTGATATTCCAGGGAGAAATGGAGGGTCCCCAGCCCGCCCTCCTTCTCCTCTCCCTGGGGCCGGTCCACAGCCGGGGTGGGTGCCTGGCTGGAGAGGGTGCTGGATGGAGAAGGGAGATCACGGCGGTCCATCACACCGGGTTGGGTGAACCCTGCATGGGGAGAGGGCAGCTCCAGGTCCGGGGAGCTCCGCACCTTCTGGTGGTGGTGATGAAACGGTTTGGTGGTAAAGTTGCCATTCAGATCCCGCTTCTCCAGATCCAGATGTAGAGCCGGTCTGGTGCCATTTGGACTTGACGCCGGTTTACCGGTGCCAGTCGGACTCAGTGGCGACGCGGTGTGGCAGTTTCCATTGACATCAGTTTTACTGGTGTCGTTAGCTGTTGTGGTGGCAGATGCAGCAAACTTCTTCTTGCCACTGAGGCTCTCTGGGTAGATGTCAACTCCTTTGAGCATGTGCACAAACTTGTAGGGAGGCGTCTTCTGGGATTTGGTGTTTTTGCGCTGGCAACAGATCCATGCAAAGGCTGACACAGTGAAGACAAGGCCGAAGACGCTCACCACAGCAACACCCACCGGCACTGCCACTGTGGAGAAGGACCGAAAGAGTGGAGAGAGACAGAGAGGTGGAGTGGGGGGGAAATAATTAAACAGATGTGACTACATCTTCCAAACAAACATGCGGAACAAGCAAGTGTAAAACAATCACCCCGAAACAATTGTTCAGCTTGGACAACTTCAACAGATTTTATTGTTGTTCTCAGACAACTGAATCCATTTGGTGTCTCTGACTGACGCAGGCTGCAATCTTGACTCAGAGGGACATGAAAACAACGCAATCTGTTCAACCCCGATCAAGTAGCATCATTACTGTGCTCACACTCCAAACATGGGTATAGTATATTAACAGGAAACTGTTGGTAATGAACTGCTGGGAAAATTGCCTAACGTTGATTGTGACTGGTTGATTTCTCGATGGCTGGTTTTATGAAATGACTCAACTCAGATCCACATGATCACAAGAATTATGAGGATCACAAGGACTAGCCAATGATATGCAGAGCTGCAATGTAAACATTAATGCTTCTGTAACAGAGCAGATTTGTATAGATTATGTATAGATTAGATTGCATTTGTTTTATGCAAAGAATTGTACTTCTTATGGTTGTATAGGAAGAGCAGCTCTTTCTGATATCAGATGTATGACAAACCTTGTTTTACACCCACTTATATTCCTCCTACAGCAGGGGAAGGTTTGCTCAAGCACAGCGAAGAAAATGGTAACCATTTTTTGATCAAATTTTCTCAATCTCAGCAGTGGTAGTACTTTTAAAAGCATAATTCCCCTTAGCAGTCTCCTATGGTATCACAGTGGAGACATATTACAGGAATAATTGCTTCAGTTCTTGACTCAACAGCAATCAAGCTGCCTCGTCATGCAGGCAGATTTAATAGGTTTATTTCAATGCAGGAAATGCAGACCATTTCCTGCAGCTAAGAGGGCTACCCAGTGGAAAAGCACTCAGGTTAACCCGTGCAAAGAGAGAAGGAGTGGCGGTGGGGGCCAGTCATTCACACGTCTGTGTTTTTGATTTAGCTTTTTCATCTGGTCAAAGCTCACATGTACGTATTGGATCATTACATCATGGGATCTGCAACATTTTTTGATCATTTATTCACACTTTCCTCTTCTTGGGACACAATAATCACCCTATAAACTATACTCTCCTCACAACTAAATAGTAATAGATGAATTTTAGTAACAATTTGACATGTGGCTGCCATTTCTGATCTTCCAGGCTCACATGTAACTAATGTTTCCTATTGGATGTTGTTGCTGTGCAGGTTTCCAGGAATATTTATCAATTTTAAGTGTTCATACCGAGGAGATAGCCACGAGTGAGCAATATGAGGAGCAGCAAGCAGATCACAGCTCCTGTACATGCTATTTTCTCCCATATATTTTTCTTCTCATCAATTTTTCAGTCCAGTGTCCTGGGTGAAATGATTTTCAGCAACAGACAGATGGTTGTGTCAACGGGAGGGCGGTGAGTGAGAGCTGCTGAACCGAGAGGAAAGAAAGATAACAAACAGGTGCTTTCCAGGCTTCACCTGTTCCATAGTAACACCTCGCAAATTCCAGGTTAAAAATAATAATGATTAAAAAAAATAATTCGCTTTGGTAATATTAAAAAGCGTACAAGCTAGCGGTTGGTTTAGTGATAATTAGCACTCGCTTTTCGGCTACAGCAGCAAAATGGAGGCTGGGGAAGCTATTCATTTTCACTTAAGTCATTCTTTCACACAATAAACTACATTACTGATTATAAAACACACAGAAATAAAGGAATAAGCAGGCAACATTGAGAGAAAAGGCTGAATTTTAGAGCTTAATAAAAACGTGCTAATATCAGCTAAATTAACGCTTGCTAACACTTTTGACACGAGTCGCGTGCCTTTTGGAGACGACCCTAGCAATAGTTGTGACGCGTTTTTCTTTTTATTTTTAACTTTAAATTACATATATGAGAGGTTGTGGAGTTGTTTTTTTAATTATTATTTTTATTTTTTTGGACTCACCAAGCTGAGCTCCTTCCTCCACCATTGGAGCCATGGTCTCTGTCCGAGGTGCTGACACGGTCCTCCACACCCAGATATCGCTTTTGGTCGCTCTCGGCGTCCGTACGGCTTTTGATTGCGTTTAATAATAGAAAGGAGAGGGAAAAAGCGCTTCAATAATTTACCAGACAGAACAGCTTTGTTGTCCCAGAGACGGATGGGGGGATGGAGGGATGCTCTCGCCCTGCTGCTGCTGCTGCTGCTGCTGCTACTGTGTGATGCGTGATTGTGTCTCAGAGGCGGCAACACCCCGTTTGTTCTCCCCCCCTCTCTCTCTCCTCTCTCTCTGTCTCACTCTTCCTCCCCCCCTCCCCTGCCGGTAACGCTGAGCTCATCAGTGCTGACGCAGTAGTGACGGAGGCTGGCTGTGAAATCAGGACCCCGGTGAAGCAGCACAACAGGCCGCTGTCAATCCCCCCCGATTGATTGTTAGAGGATGAACAGTCTGGAGCTCTCCCTCTGCTTTCTGTACGTGAGGTTGTGCATTTGTTTATGTGCCATTAAACTAAGTGGTAACTTGGCTAATAGGTCTGCTTTGCTCTGATATATTGATGGTATTTAAGTTGAGTGTAGTAGTGGGATTGTCCACTGTACATACTGTACACACCAATCAGGCATAACATTACGACCATCTGCCTAATACTGTGTTGGTCCCCCATATGTGGTCAAAAATGCTTTGAATCACTGGCCTGGACCAGAGGACCTCTTAGGGTCCCCTAATGGCAGAAACAGTATAAGCATAAATGTAAAATGCACGTTTTGTAAGTATACAGTGTAATAAATACTGTGTTGTTGCACAGAGATGTGTAGTTATTGCACATTATTATGTTAACTCCAGATCTGAAGTAAAGGGAAAATTAGTTAAGTGCTTGCATTGAAACACAGAGTCCAGAATATCTGACACTCAGTCTGAGTAGTTATACAGTTGGATGGCAATAATTGCATATACTGTCCACAATTCAAATACTTACATCATGTGGCAACACTGGACTGACAACATATAAAGAACAATACATAAATCAATAGCTGTAATGCAACCACATGCACAAATGAATGTGTTCTATAAAAGCGACACATTTAACATTTACTATAGTCAACTGCTGCACCCTGGTGGTGATATTAAAGAGTAGATTTTCCCAGAAAACAAAGCCATGACAGCAACACTGGAAACCAACAATGTGTACACGAATGTTGAAGAGAAGACTGAAAGCTGGGACCAGGCAAGTTCTGAGACTGGTTTCAAAGCAGTTTAATTCATTATTTCACATGGTTTTGTTTTTGGTTTCTGAAATGTCATAGCAAAGTGACTGTATTTACTGAATTGTCCTCTAACTAAAGCCACTTGCATACAGTTTTAGCATGTGGAGACATCCAAAGCTTGAAAGACCTGCTGTCCCTAGTTTCAAATACCAAGATTTGTAAGAGCAACTGCTGTTTGTATATTTATGAGATCCATTTTTAAAACAGTTGTCAATTTGTTTGTGCTAATTTATGCATATCCTAGCACACTACTTAAGTAAAATTGCAAGTAAAATGTTTAGAAGCAGAGTGGTCTAGGCCACCAAAAAAAATCCGAACTGAGTTTTACATCATTTCTGTAATATTTCATGGTCTAGATTTTAGTGGCAAAGTGGTCTAACCCACAATCCAAACATAGTGTTAGTGGTGCTTTGAATGTTAGACCATTCTTGAAAACACAAAACTTTGAACCCATTTTTCTCAAAAACTATAGAAAGTGGGTTAGACCACTCTGCTTCCAAACCCTTCAACTACACTTGACATGAAACTGCTCTAGCTGTCTTATGTATAATTTGTTGTCCATATTAGCAAACACTATGAGAATTACCAAAAACTACACTGTGAACTTGAACTTTTGGGGCATAGAGTTTGGGTCCAGTTGTAGCTTCTGCCTAAAGATTGTGATGTATCAGTGCCAGAGACTGAATATTTATGAAACTCTCCATACTGCCAATCAGTCTTCCCCATTCTGGCCACAGCTCCAAGCCTTTAACCTCCACATTGGAATATTAAAAACATATATTTATACCACTTACTGCCAGTCACTGAGTTCCAGCAGTGTCATTATCCTTCCATCCATTTTATTCCACTTATCCTTATTCCAACAACACTTTCCAGTTTCTCCTGCGGGATCATAAATCACTACAGTACCACTAAAACGGATAAAGCTAATAGTTGATAATGATTTAAAAGTGGAAAAAAAATGTCTGTAAATAAACAAATTAAATGATTGAGATTCCCTACAGTTATGTTTTTGTTTTTTTTAAGTTATATGTAGATATAAAGAAAACAACAAATACCACAATACTACATATGTTCCTTTATGTTGAGATACACAAAAACCCACCCTATAAATACATGACTGAATTTGACTATTGGACATGAAATTCTGCACAGATAGAAAAAAATATTTAAAAATTTTGTATGAAACTTTTCTGGGATCAACACTACATATAGAGGCAGTGTCAGGCTGGTTAAATAGCTTCTCTGGTACTTGTTCTGATAGATTCATGGATGTTTCCTGGGTGTTTGGGTCCCTGAAATCTTTGGAAATGTTCAGGCTCTGAGAGTTCAAAGATATTTGCAGACTGATGTAAATGTTATTTTTTCACTTCTTTCTTTTTCTTGTGTCACAGTGGAACAAAGACAGGTTTGACTCTATTCTAAAAGTCATTGTTTGATTAAATAACAAATATCTTTGTCTTCATAAGTTGGTAATAGATTAACCACATGCTGACAGTTGCTTCTGTTCTGAGTCAAAACAAGACAAGACAAGACCAGGGGATTTCTGAATGGATCTCTTTGGAAGTCATATGTCGTTACATAGGATTGGTTGTACATCGCGTGACAACACCAGCGGGTATTCCTGTGAAGTGAACTTCCCAAATAGGACTTCTGTGAAAAAGAAAGTCAGAAAGTGAAAGAGCAGCTCAAAAAGGTGAGTTGAGTCAACAACGAGGTGACACCAGGAGGATATAAAAACAGTCTGTGGTTCATCATCACTTCATTTTTCCATTCATCACCATCCATTCACATCACAGGTAACTAACTTTTATACTATAAACACTTCAATATTCTTGTTTATAATTAACAAAGTTGCAGGTTCTGGTATAATTTGAGCATTTCCTTCTAAATTCTTCACTGATCTTTCATGCTCTGTAGCTTGAATTCAGAACAGTGATGGCAGCAGCAGACTTGTCCAGAAGCAGAGCAGCTGCTTCCAGAAGCACCAAAGGTCTGTTCTTCATCTGCACTCTGCTGTGTCTGGTTTGCTTCGTGAGTTCATCGATCGACGTGGACCAACTGGTAAATTATTGATTGTTTCAGCTTCCAATATACCAAAAACAATAATGATTTAAATTTGAAAGCTTTGAAAGACCATTTCAAGTTGATTGAAATCTTGCTATTTTATAACCTGCAGTTGTTACAACATGCACCATATTACACCTGCTGTCATGTAAATGTCCTCAAATCTAACTACATGTCTATTTTCACTGTGGATTTGCAGGAAAAGCACAAGAAAAATTATCAGAGATTAAAACAAGAACTGGAAGAACTCAAGGTCAGTGGAAATGTTCCTCAATGCTTAGAAAACAGTGTCTCAGAGAAGCTTTATGATGGAAAACTCTGACAGGATGATACAACTGTAATAAGTGATGGATTTAAGCTGATGTGATATAATTAACAACATAGCACACTGAGTTTGTACCGTGTCATACAGATGATTTATTTTCCCCTTTAGGAGAAACACACGGCAGATTCAGCCATGATTTCAGAGCTAATGACTGAATATGTGACTCTCATGGACCAAATGACTGCTCTGGTGAAGAAATCCAACAGATTTCTACCTGATGGCTTTCCTTCACTGGACACATTCATGGAAAACATCACTACTTTCATGAAGAAAGCCAAGGCTCAACTAGACCATGTCAATGAGGAATTATATAGACGAATGCAGAACTCTGAGGAGGACCTGGCAAGTCTTCAGAAACTAATCCAGTTTCTTGAGGCGCAGCAAGCTGAACTGTAACATCAGTTAGTGCTTCTATTTCTAATACTGCATTGATTGGATCTGTTTGGTTCATCTTTCTTTTTGTGCACTGTCTCATATTCTGGTCATCTCAAATGACATCTCATTGACTAAATGTTCTTTGCTGATACTTACACACAAACAATAATGTAATGTTCAGTCTACATTCCTACTGATTACATTTGTATTGGTCAGATATAGATAATTGGGGAAAAAATAACTTGTGCTTTCAATAAATGATGAAAATCAGAAATTGGTGTCTTTTGTTTTTGTGTTCCTAAGTTTGAATTTAACTTAGAGACTCAACATTTTAAGTGTTGCAAATTGTCCAGCAACACTTCCATCAGTTTGTTTCACATCTGCATTTACTGAGGAGTTTGTTTTTATCTTACAGTACGTTTTTACATTTAAATGTGAAGATTTAAAAGTGTTGGTAAATTCCAGTAAAGTAAAAGTAAGGTGGCAGGTTCAGAGACACAAGTCAATAGTGACATAAGTGAAACTAGGATTATATAAAACATTTACATAACATACACATATTACACTAACTATTTTATTATTGGACAATAAAATAAAATGAAACCACTTCTTTACCAAATGTAAAAGAAAAAGTTTCCTTCACTTCTTTGTTTACCCACAATGCTCATAGAAGACACTGTGCAACTACATTTAATGTAAAATGAACCATGATTTTTTCTAAATTTTAAGCATCTCTCTGGATGACACGATATGATAATACAAGACTAACTTTATGCTTGCTGGGACACAAAACATGCGAGCACTTTGAAATTAATACACTTTTGGCACTTGACATAAATATTAAAGAATTTTGCATCATTTTTAGTGTCCTGATTTGTTTGATTGATTAAAGACAGCAGTGCGATGGACAGAGGATTTCTGAATTTCAGTTTAAAATGACAAGATATTAGATTTTTGCAGTCTGGTGCCTCCTTTCCTTGAAGCCCAGACTTCTGATGTTGGTATATTCTCTGTAAAAATAGTTCCAGTGCTGACGAGGCTCATGAATTAGCTGCTTCGTGTGCTTCCAGTATCAAGTCTAATCCTGTCTCCAACCCTTACATGTGTCCACATTAAACAAAGATGTTTTACATCTCTACCTTTAATGTCACTTCTCTAAAAAGTTGGACTCCTGCATTTCTTATATCCATGTTTTCTAGCTTACAGTCTTCTTTGTGGGTGTATTTCTGCACATCTTGCAGCTGAAAATCCACAGACTAGAGTGGCAGTAATTCACATTGTACCACCCACATATGAATGTTCTCATTTGAACCTTGATTTAGAGCAATTACTGGGTGCTTAGTTTCTTTAATGACATTTCTCAAAATACTGAAAGTTTTACCTCAACACTAGCTGATAGATTCACTTCACATGAACCTATCAAATACATTTTATGTGACAATGGAAGTGAGAAAGCAGCTTAAACAGGTAAACTGTAATAAGAATCAGGTGAGCATTCATCACTTTGTCAGTTACTCTCCTTTAATGCCTCCAGCAAGTAAATACTATGGAATTTTCCTACCCAGTAATATCGTTACTGATCAGACTAAGTTTCATTTTCACAGAAAAGGCATTGGGCCAGTCCCATTTCCAGGAACACAGCAACATCAGTTAGTGTAGTAACATAAAACATTAATGAAATACTCAGACAACAATCCAGTACAGTACCTGTGCTGTACATGAGGAGTGCTGTTATTACCTCTACCTCCTGTCTGACATGTCAGAATGTGGTTCACCCATTAACAACCTATAAAGGCAAAAGTCTTTGTAATTCAATGTGAAGATGAATTTTCAGCAAATGAAAATAGAATACACAAATTAAACAGAGTCAACATCATTTCTGTAAAATAAATATATTTTTAAAATGACAAGGAAATGTAGCAAGAAACATTTGTAAAAGTCTGAAAAGGTCTTTTACAAGGGACAAAATTATGCAAAATCCAATGGTTTTCATTGTTTTTTAAAAAACATAATTCCCTGTCCACAGTGTGTTTACAGACACACAACAAAAGGGAATTTGGATTCTTGTTTCAATCAGAGCAGCTGCTCCATTGATCACTCCCTGTTTGTGGCATTACAATATTTAGATGTTTCAGCAAACCACTAAAATCAGGAAAATAATGAATATCTGCTAATACTAAATTTGAATGAAAAAAAAAAAAGAAAAAAAATCCCTGAACAAATGTGCAGTAAATAGCCACAAGAGGGAGCTACCGGTATGGAGCTAAAACAGGGACAGTACAGGTTGTCACTGAATAAAATTGTCATTGAAAATGTCTGCTTACAGAGACAAATATTTTTTAACAAAGTTTTTTTTCAGAGACAATTTTTCTTTTTTTTTTTTTTTCAGACAAAGTTTTTTTATGTTTCAAAGTTCCGTTTTCGAGGGGAGGGGCAAGAAATGCCTCATTTACGTATCAGGTGGCTTTGGGGCAGCCCACTGTCCCATGATGCATTTTGCACCAACCAGCGGAAAAGACCGAAGAGAAAACCTGTATACCCATACTACTGTTATTGTGACACAAAATGTAGTTTTAAAATTTCTTTAGGTGAGAAAGTAGTTGTATAAACATCATATCTCTGATCAAATTATCAAAATAAAGCTTACTTACTAATTTACTCCGATATGATTTGGGAGATGTGAGTGTCCCAGCTAGACAGTCAGCAAAGCTGACGGGCTTTTTTGGGCTTCTTTACAAAGCTGGTGGAAGTGGTACAATTAAAGTACAACATTAATATCTAAGAGCTACAAGAAAACAGAAACAGCCAGATCACATCTATTGCTTTCTGTTGAAATACACCAAAGACTAATTAGGAAATAGGCCCAAACTATTAATAAATGCCCAGTAACAGATAACCAGTAACCCACTCATTACTATTAGTTCCATTATAACATTGCACCTTTCAGTAGATTTCTAAGACTATTTTATTGTAAATACCAACAGATTTTTCACATTTTTGGAAATAGCAGCATTTCTGGCACCTTGTTGCTGTCTTCAACCTGCACAATTTCCAAGTTAATTGCACGCTCTTTTGTACTTTTTTCTCTATTTATTAATCTTGTGTATAACGTGTGAGCAAATGGATACCTTGAATTTCCTCAAAGGATGGATGGATGGATGACTGTGTGTGTATCCACTCATCCATCCATCCATCCATCCATCCATCCATCATGGGTTTCAACTACTGCACATGAAACTGCACAGACAGAAAAAAACATTTCAACATTTTTAAGAAACTAATTGTTTTTGTGATCCACTGTTTCAGACAAACACAGGGTAATTCTGCTTTGATCAGAAGGATGAGCGGTCAGTGAAGAAATCCTCCCCACTACGCCCTCTACTGATGAGTTTAACAGCCCACCATGTTGCTCCTCATGTCCCCACAGACAGATCAGTCAGATGGGAGGCATGAGGCAGCCTAGCACCTGTGTTATCTAGTAGGCGCCTCCACTGACTGATGTTTCATTAAGTTACTCCCACTGACACTTAGCTCTGGTGTCCCGGAGTCGCCCCCTTCCATACCACCCCAATTTAACAACACAACCTAAACAGTATTACCACATTCAAGGCTCCATACATGTGAGCTGCAGGTAGTGACAACACTGATTCTATCTACCCCATTTTGGCCCCCAACTAATGTTACTTCTCCTCATCCAGATCCAACTACTTCATCAGACATTTCCTGAGCAATTGTTTTTCTCTCAACTACACCTGATTAAATGACCAACTATCTTTTGTTTTGTGTGATATTTTATTGTTTTTATTATGTTTTTACTGCTTTATTGTGTTTTTTTACATTTTTAAAATATTTCCTTGAATTCTGTTTTTTTAATATTGTTTTGCTGTTTTCTTTTGGACGCTTGTGTAACTGCTGCATCACAAATCGCCCTTCAAAGGACAAATAATAAAGTTGAAGGAGTGTCTTCATTGTTTGTACGTGACAACACCAGCTGATATTCCCGTAAAGTGAACCTGCCAAATAAGTTTCTGTGAAAAAGAAAGTCAGAAAGTGAAAGAGCAGCTCACAAAGGTGAGTTGAGTCAACAACGAGGTGACACCAGGAGGATATAAAAGCAGTCTGTGGTTCATCATCACTTCATTTTTCCATTCATCACCATCCATTCACATCACAGGTAACTAACTTTTATACTATAAACACTTCAATATTCTTGTTTATAATTAACAAAGTTGCAGGTTCTGGTATAATTTGAGCATTTCCTTCTAAATTCTTCACTGATCTTTCATGCTCTGTAGCTTGAATTCAGAACAGTGATGGCAGCAGCAGACTTGTCCAGAAGCAGAGCAGCTGCTTCCAGAAGCACCAAAGGTCTGTTCTTCATCTGCACTCTGCTGTGTCTGGTTTGCTTCGTGAGTTCATCGATCGACGTGGACCAACTGGTAAATTATTGATTGTTTCAGCTTCCAATATACCAAAAACAATAATGATTTAAATTTGAAAGCTTTGAAAGACCATTTCAAGTTGATTGAAATCTTGCTATTTTATAACCTGCAGTTGTTACAACATGCACCATATTACACCTGCTGTCATGTAAATGTCCTCAAATCTAACTACATGTCTATTTTCACTGTGGATTTGCAGGAAAAGCACAAGAAAAATTATCAGAGATTAAAACAAGAACTGGAAGAACTCAAGGTCAGTGGAAATGTTCCTCAATGCTTAGAAAACAGTGTCTCAGAGAAGCTTTATGATGGAAAACTCTGACAGGATGATACAACTGTAATAAGTGATGGATTTAAGCTGATGTGATATAATTAACAACATAGCACACTGAGTTTGTACCGTGTCATACAGATGATTTATTTTCCCCTTTAGGAGAAACACACGGCAGATTCAGCCATGATTTCAGAGCTAATGACTGAATATGTGACTCTCATGGACCAAATGACTGCTCTGGTGAAGAAATCCAACAGATTTCTACCTGATGGCTTTCCTTCACTGGACACATTCATGGAAAACATCACTACTTTCATGAAGAAAGCCAAGGCTCAACTAGACCATGTCAATGAGGAATTATATAGACGAATGCAGAACTCTGAGGAGGACCTGGCAAGTCTTCAGAAACTAATCCAGTTTCTTGAGGCGCAGCAAGCTGAACTGTAACATCAGTTAGTGCTTCTATTTCTAATACTGCATTGATTGGATCTGTTTGGTTCATCTTTCTTTTTGTGCACTGTCTCATATTCTGGTCATCTCAAATGACATCTCATTGACTAAATGTTCTTTGCTGATACTTACACACAAACAATAATGTAATGTTCAGTCTACATTCCTACTGATTACATTTGTATTGTTCAGATATAGATAATTGGGGAAAAAATAACTTGTGCTTTCAATAAATGATGAAAATCAGAAATTGTTGTCTTTTGTTTTTGTGTTCCTAAGTTTGAATTTAACTTAGAGACTCAACATTTTAAGTGTTGCAAATTGTCCAGCAACACTTCCATCAGTTTGTTTCACATCTGCATTTACTGAGGAGTTTGTTTTTATCTTACAGTACGTTTTTACATTTAAATGTGAAGATTTAAAAGTGTTGGTAAATTCCAGTAAAGTAAAAGTAAGGTGGCAGGTTCAGAGACACAAGTCAATAGTGACATAAGTGAAACTAGGATTATATAAAACATTTACATAACATACACATATTACACTAACTATTTTATTATTGGACAATAAAATAAAATGAAACCACTTCTTTACCAAATGTAAAAGAAAAAGTTTCCTTCACTTCTTTGTTTACCCACAATGCTCATAGAAGACACTGTGCAACTACATTTAATGTAAAATGAACCATGATTTTTTCTAAATTTTAAGCATCTCTCTGGATGACACGATATGATAATACAAGACTAACTTTATGCTTGCTGGGACACAAAACATGCGAGCACTTTGAAATTAATACACTTTTGGCACTTGACATAAATATTAAAGAATTTTGCATCATTTTTAGTGTCCTGATTTGTTTGATTGATTAAAGACAGCAGTGCGATGGACAGAGGATTTCTGAATTTCAGTTTAAAATGACAAGATATTAGATTTTTGCAGTCTGGTGCCTCCTTTCCTTGAAGCCCAGACTTCTGATGTTGGTATATTCTCTGTAAAAATAGTTCCAGTGCTGACGAGGCTCATGAATTAGCTGCTTCGTGTGCTTCCAGTATCAAGTCTAATCCTGTCTCCAACCCTTACATGTGTCCACATTAAACAAAGATGTTTTACATCTCTACCTTTAATGTCACTTCTCTAAAAAGTTGGACTCCTGCATTTCTTATATCCATGTTTTCTAGCTTACAGTCTTCTTTGTGGGTGTATTTCTGCACATCTTGCAGCTGAAAATCCACAGACTAGAGTGGCAGTAATTCACATTGTACCACCCACATATGAATGTTCTCATTTGAACCTTGATTTAGAGCAATTACTGGGTGCTTAGTTTCTTTAATGACATTTCTCAAAATACTGAAAGTTTTACCTCAACACTAGCTGATAGATTCACTTCACATGAACCTATCAAATACATTTTATGTGACAATGGAAGTGAGAAAGCAGCTTAAACAGGTAAACTGTAATAAGAATCAGGTGAGCATTCATCACTTTGTCAGTTACTCTCCTTTAATGCCTCCAGCAAGTAAATACTATGGAATTTTCCTACCCAGTAATATCGTTACTGATCAGACTAAGTTTCATTTTCACAGAAAAGGCATTGGGCCAGTCCCATTTCCAGGAACACAGCAACATCAGTTAGTGTAGTAACATAAAACATTAATGAAATACTCAGACAACTATCCAGTACAGTACCTGTGCTGTACATGAGGAGTGCTGTTATTACCTCTACCTCCTGTCTGACATGTCAGAATGTGGTTCACCCATTAACAACCTATAAAGGCAAAAGTCTTTGTAATTCAATGTGAAGATGAATTTTCAGCAAATGAAAATAGAATACACAAATTAAACAGAGTCAACATCATTTCTGTAAAATAAATATATTTTTAAAATGACAAGGAAATGTAGCAAGAAACATTTGTAAAAGTCTGAAAAGGTCTTTTACAAGGGACAAAATTATGCAAAATCCAATGGTTTTCATTGTTTTTTAAAAAACATAATTCCCTGTCCACAGTGTGTTTACAGACACACAACAAAAGGGAATTTGGATTCTTGTTTCAATCAGAGCAGCTGCTCCATTGATCACTCCCTGTTTGTGGCATTACAATATTTAGATGTTTCAGCAAACCACTAAAATCAGGAAAATAATGAATATCTGCTAATACTAAATTTGAATGAAAAAAAAAAAAGAAAAAAAATCCCTGAACAAATGTGCAGTAAATAGCCACAAGAGGGAGCTACCGGTATGGAGCTAAAACAGGGACAGTACAGGTTGTCACTGAATAAAATTGTCATTGAAAATGTCTGCTTACAGAGACAAATATTTTTTAACAAAGTTTTTTTTCAGAGACAATTTTTCTTTTTTTTTTTTTTTTCAGACAAAGTTTTTTTATGTTTCAAAGTTCCGTTTTCGAGGGGAGGGGCAAGAAATGCCTCATTTACGTATCAGGTGGCTTTGGGGCAGCCCACTGTCCCATGATGCATTTTGCACCAACCAGCGGAAAAGACCGAAGAGAAAACCTGTATACCCATACTACTGTTATTGTGACACAAAATGTAGTTTTAAAATTTCTTTAGGTGAGAAAGTAGTTGTATAAACATCATATCTCTGATCAAATTATCAAAATAAAGCTTACTTACTAATTTACTCCGATATGATTTGGGAGATGTGAGTGTCCCAGCTAGACAGTCAGCAAAGCTGACGGGCTTTTTTGGGCTTCTTTACAAAGCTGGTGGAAGTGGTACAATTAAAGTACAACATTAATATCTAAGAGCTACAAGAAAACAGAAACAGCCAGATCACATCTATTGCTTTCTGTTGAAATACACCAAAGACTAATTAGGAAATAGGCCCAAACTATTAATAAATGCCCAGTAACAGATAACCAGTAACCCACTCATTACTATTAGTTCCATTATAACATTGCACCTTTCAGTAGATTTCTAAGACTATTTTATTGTAAATACCAACAGATTTTTCACATTTTTGGAAATAGCAGCATTTCTGGCACCTTGTTGCTGTCTTCAACCTGCACAATTTCCAAGTTAATTGCACGCTCTTTTGTACTTTTTTCTCTATTTATTAATCTTGTGTATAACGTGTGAGCAAATGGATACCTTGAATTTCCTCAAAGGATGGATGGATGGATGACTGTGTGTGTATCCACTCATCCATCCATCCATCCATCCATCCATCCATCATGGGTTTCAACTACTGCACATGAAACTGCACAGACAGAAAAAAACATTTCAACATTTTTAAGAAACTAATTGTTTTTGTGATCCACTGTTTCAGACAAACACAGGGTAATTCTGCTTTGATCAGAAGGATGAGCGGTCAGTGAAGAAATCCTCCCCACTACGCCCTCTACTGATGAGTTTAACAGCCCACCATGTTGCTCCTCATGTCCCCACAGACAGATCAGTCAGATGGGAGGCATGAGGCAGCCTAGCACCTGTGTTATCTAGTAGGCGCCTCCACTGACTGATGTTTCATTAAGTTACTCCCACTGACACTTAGCTCTGGTGTCCCGGAGTCGCCCCCTTCCATACCACCCCAATTTAACAACACAACCTAAACAGTATTACCACATTCAAGGCTCCATACATGTGAGCTGCAGGTAGTGACAACACTGATTCTATCTACCCCATTTTGGCCCCCAACTAATGTTACTTCTCCTCATCCAGATCCAACTACTTCATCAGACATTTCCTGAGCAATTGTTTTTCTCTCAACTACACCTGATTAAATGACCAACTATCTTTTGTTTTGTGTGATATTTTATTGTTTTTATTATGTTTTTACTGCTTTATTGTGTTTTTTTACATTTTTAAAATATTTCCTTGAATTCTTTTTTTTAATATTGTTTTGCTGTTTTCTTTTGGACGCTTGTGTAACTGCTGCATCACAAATCGCCCTTCAAAGGACAAATAATAAAGTTGAAGGAGTGTCTTCATTGTTTGTACGTGACAACACCAGCTGATATTCCCGTAAAGTGAACCTGCCAAATAAGTTTCTGTGAAAACGAAAGTCAGAAAGTGAAAGAGCAGCTCACAAAGGTGAGTTGAGTCAACAACGAGGTGACACCAGGAGGATATAAAAGCAGTCTGTGGTTCATCATCACTTCATTTTTCCATTCATCACCATCCATTCACATCACAGGTAACTAACTTTTATACTATAAACACTTCAATATTCTTGTTTATAATTAACAAAGTTGCAGGTTCTGGTATAATTTGAGCATTTCCTTCTAAATTCTTCACTGATCTTTCATGCTCTGTAGCTTGAATTCAGAACAGTGATGGCAGCAGCAGACTTGTCCAGAAGCAGAGCAGCTGCTTCCAGAAGCACCAAAGGTCTGTTCTTCATCTGCACTCTGCTGTGTCTGGTTTGCTTCGTGAGTTCATCGATCGATGTGGACCAACTGGTAAATTATTGATTGTTTCAGCTTCCAATATACTAAAAACAATAATGATTTTAATTTTAAAGCTTTGAATGACCATTTCAAGAAATTTGAAACCTTGCTATTTTTTAATCGGCAGTTGTTACAACATGCACTATATTACTGTTTCAATATGTTGATCTGCAGGAAGGATTCAAGGAAACTTGTCAGGAATTACAAGAACATGTGGGCATACTGAAGGTCAGTGGAAATGTTCCTCAATGCTTAGAAAACAGTGTCTCAGAGAATCTTTATGGTAGAACTCTGACAGGATGATACAACTGTAATTAGCAAACTGAGTTTGTACCATGTCATACAGCTGATTTATTTTCCCCATTAGGAGATATATAAGTCAGAAATGGCCTCCACAGAGATACTGAGTGACTACATGAGCCTCATCGATCCAGTCATCACTCTGATGAAGAAAACTAATCAACTGCTACCCGATGAGTACCCTGCAGTGGATAAACACGTGGAGAACATCAAGGTTTTCATGGAGATCACCAAGGCCAAAATAGACAGGCAGAATGAGAAGATAAGAGAAACAATAGAGGAAGACGAGGCAAAAGTGATGATCTATCAGAACCTAATCAGATTCCTTGAGAAGCAGCAAGCTGAACTAGCATTCAATTCCTCTGAAGCGGTGGATGACTAAACTAAGAGCGCTTTTGCTGATACTTTCACAAGTAGATAACAATGTAATGTTCAGTCTACATTCCTATAAATTACATGGTATTCTTAAGATATGGATAATTGGAAAAAATGTACTTGTGCTTTCTAATAAATGCCGAAAATCAGGAATTGATGGCTAAATTTGAAGAGTTCTCACCCAAATATTATCTCTGTAGAGGTGATGCACTTGTGCTGCTAGATTGAAGCTTATTTCCTGTTTTTTGTTTGTTTGTTTATTGGTCAATGAAGACAGGAAATACTGAGGCTCTATGCAAAGTGTGTGTTTTAGACTTATACAAATGTTATTTTTTGTGTCTGCCATTTATCCTGTTTTTTTCTTTTTTAAACTAAAATAATGGCATATTTTTACACTAAATGATCTGCTTGACATAAATCACTGAGGTTTTGCTAAAATGGCTAAAAGTAATAGTAGGCCATGATTTATGAGGGGGAAAATGTCTGAATAAAGAAATTATAACATTGAGTTGCTTTTGTCTGTTTTCATTATTGCTGCATTGCCTCTATTTTATATTGTTTTTGTAAGTTATTATCTGTTATTGTGGCTGGTGGCTGATAAACTTCAGGGTTTATTAATGAACTTCTGCCTATTAACTGCAAAACAGCAATGATTTCCAAAGCTTAGGAAGTTTTGTACCTTAATCAACAATGTAGATGCTGCAAGGAAACCAGATAATATCCAAAATGCTTTTAAATCCACCAAGATAACATTTCTAAAATGCAGCAGGATTACTATGTAATCAGGACCACAGATATAAGGACTGAGTCTCTAGGACCTGCAAGGTGAAAAGTCTAAGAGCTACACAAATGTTTTTTTACAAAGCCAGTGGAAGTGGTACAATTAAAGTACAGTATCAATATCTAACAACAACAAACAACGTACCACATCTATGGCTTTATGTTGAGATACACCAAAGATTAATGAGGAAATAGGCCCAAACTATTAATAAATGCCCAATAATTGATAACCAATAACCCACCAGAACCCGTGCACCACACCCCTCCTATATGCTCATTACTATTAGTTCCATTATAACACTGCACCTTTTAGTAGCCTTCTAAGACTATTTTATTGTAAAATCAACAGATTTTTCACTTTTTTTTGTAAATAGCAGCATTTCTGGCACCTTACTGCTATGACTTCAACCTGTACAATTTACAAGTTAATTGCATGTTCTTTTGTACATAGTTTATCTATTGTATATAACTTGTGTGAGCTACTGGATACCTTGAATTTCCCCAAAGGAGTGTACATTGATCCCCCCCAGCCTTCATCTGGCAGTATCCCAGGCCACAAAAAACAGGTACAAGTTCTCCTTTGTACCTACTTCTATCTGAGCTATAAACGCTCAGAAGAGGAGGAGGAGGTAACATACTGAGTTTTACTTTATTCTGTCGTGGTGCTGCTGACTAAGCGACTGTTTTTCTCTCAACTACACCTGATTAAATGACCAAGATTGCTGCTAATGTCCCTGTCTATCCTATGTTTTGTGTGATATTTTTTGGTTTTTATTGTGTTTTTATTGTTTTATTGTGTTCTTTACATTTTTTAAAACATTTCCTTGAATTGGTGTTTTTTATTGTTTTATTGTTTTTAATGTGGACGCTTGTGTAACTGCTGCATAGCAAATTGCCCTTCAAAAGGACAAATAATAAAGTTGAAGGAGTGTCTACATTGTTTGTACGTGACAACACCAGCTGATATTCCCGTAAAGTGAATTGCCAAATAGGATTTCTGTGATAAAGAATGAGAGATAGGAAAACAGCAGCTCACAAAGGTGAGTTGAGTCAACAACGAGGTGACACCAGGAGGATATAAAAGCAGTCTGTGGTTCATCATCACTTCATTTTTCCATTCATCACCATCCATTCACATCACAGGTAACTAACTTTTATACTATAAACACTTCAATATTCTTGTTTATAATTAACAAAGTTGCAGGTTGAGGTATAATTTGAGCATTTCCTTCTAAATTCTTCACTGATCTTTCATGCTCTGTAGCTTGAATTCAGAACAGTGATGGCAGCAGCAGACTTGTCCAGAAGCAGAGCAGCTGCTTCCAGAAGCACCAAAGGTCTGTTCTTCATCTGCACTCTGCTGTGTCTGGTTTGCTTCGTGAGTTCATCGATCGACGTGGACCAACTGGTAAATTATTGATTGTTTCAGCTTCCAATATACCAAAAACAATAATGATTTAAATTTGAAAGCTTTGAAAGACCATTTCAAGTTGATTGAAATCTTGCTATTTTATAACCTGCAGTTGTTACAACATGCACCATATTACACCTGCTGTCATGTAAATGTCCTCAAATCTAACTACATGTCTATTTTCACTGTGGATTTGCAGGAAAAGGCCTTAAAAAATTTTCAGAGTTTAAAACAAGAACTGGAAGAACTCAAGGTCAGTGGAAATGTTCCTCAATGCTTAGAAAACAGTGTCTCAGAGAAGCTTTATGATGGAAAACTCTGACAGGATGATACAACTGTAATAAGTGATGGATTTAAGCTGATGTGATATAATTAATAACATAGCACACCGAGTTTGTACCGTGTCATACAGATGTTTTATTTTCCCCATTAGGAGATGCGCATGACAGATTCAGCCAAGATTGCAGAGATGATGAGTGACTACATGGACCTCGTGGACCAAATGCTCTCAAGCCCTTGGATGAAGGGATTGGACAAATCTCTACCTGATGGCTTTCCTTCAATGGACGCACTCATGGGTTGCATCCGTACTTTCTGGAAAGAATTCAAGGTTTACATGGACCGTGACATTGAGAAGATTAGAAGGAAGAATATAGAATTCTGATCTTTCTCTCTTATTGTGCACTGTCTCACATTCTAGTTGTTCTAAAATGGTGGAAAATTTAAATAAATGTTCTTTGCTGATACTTACACACATAGACAATAATGTAATGTTCAGTCTACATTCCTACTGATTACATTTGTATTGTTCAGATATAGATAATTGGGGTAAAATAACTTGTGCTTTCAATAAATGATGAAAATCAGAAATTGGTGCCTTTTGTTTTTGTGTTCCTAAGTTTGAATTTAACTTAGAGACTCAACATTTTAAGTGTTGCAAACTGTCCAGCAAGGCTTCCATCAGTTTGTTTCACATCTGCATTTACTGAGGAGTTTGTTTTTATCTTGCAGTACGTTTTTACATTTAAAAGCTGTTGGTAAATTCCAGTATAGTAGAAGTAGCAGGTTCACTCACTGTAGCTCGCTGAGAGCAATCTAATCTTGGCAAATCTGTCACTGACCCTCACGGTTCTACAAACTCAAAAGGATATAAGTAGTTTTTACGTGTATCTTAAGGTCTCACTTCGGCCTCACAGTGTATTTTTTTTATTGTTCACAGAAAAATTGGTTTGAATAAGACCAAAGTTAATCTTTATGACTTTTAATGTTTTACTCGATCGCTGACTTTGTTCTCCTGAATTATTGTCTTGTTTTCATTACCTGTAGTACAACTTTGTTGTATTCTTAGGACTGTTACTGGGAATTGAAATTAAATTTGAGCAATATTTTATTGGAGGGACATCTGAAGAAACCCAGATCCTCACTGACTGCTGGGAGACTCCACAGACAGAACATCAGCAGCTCCATCTTCAGTGAAAATATTTTTTTCCCCCACATTTTCAAACTTTAAAACAGGTCAATTTTGACCCGCAGGACGACAGAGAACCCGTTTTATAACAGGACTAAAGTCTCTTAAACATTTACACAGATGAAAAAACACGATGCTTCTCCTCCTGATGTTCTTTAATGGAGCTGATCAGCTTCAGTTTCCATTAACAGCATCATGAAGGCCATGACAGCCTATACTGTCCCTGCTTTAGCTCCCATTTACCACATGCTGTCACTTACAGATAAAGATCACATTTGGTCTGTGTGCATTTTGTGGGTACAACCAGTTTCACTATCACATTATCACATTATTCTTTGGTGGACTTCAACATATGTCGGGTTGTAGAAT
>NW_026559503.1:0-21327 GCF_022539595.1 Amphiprion ocellaris | reverse complement strand
TCTATTCAGGGTAGGGAATTAAAGTACTGCAGCTAGAGGTTAAATGTACCTGAATAGGTTTGGAGAAGCCATAAATGCTTGAGGATATCCACGCCTCCCGTTTCAGTTGTGTGGTTGCTGGCTGCTCCACTGAGTCCTTGAAAACACAACGCTCTTCAACCGACTAATTGGTAGACAGAGAAAAGTGACAGAAAGTTCAGGATTTCAAGCAACTCCAGCAATGCTTGTGTCTTAATATTGAAAAATTAAGAAGAAAATTGTCACATTAGATTGAATTTGCACCCTCATGTAGAATAAAGCACTTAATACAGGCTAGCCAGGCCTTTTCCAATTATAGTTCTCCAAGAGTCTATTATTTAAGAGACTCTTGGAGAACTCTGTTCCAAATATGTTAACTTTTTGAAAAAGATGTTACAACAGCACAAATGTTCTTATCTTTGAATGAAGAAATGAGGACTTTATGGGTCCCTCCCTGCACTGTAGTAAAAATATTTCAAATGTTTCCAGCCTCTCCCACACTCATCTGGGCTATTTTCGTCAATGCTTACATCAGACTTCCACCAGTTACTTTAACGGCATTATGTTTTATATGGCGGTAGATTAAAAACATCGTAAATCAAACCAGCTGTGGTATGTAGTTGTACAGCAGTCACAATGTAAAAATACTGCATCTTAAAGTTGCATAACGTACAAGTCATGTCAAGGTTTAAGATGACACTGAATTAATTTACTACACCTGACTGTACTGCGCAGTCAAAGTATCCGCATAGCAGACAGTATTCAGCAAGGATTTGTACACAGATTTGTTAAACGTGTGGTGATTTTTGAAGTACAAAATAAGGACCTCAGTGTTAATTGGTTCCTTCAACCCTGATGTTTTGGCAACCGACAGAACTGCTGAGTGTGGCCAGAAATGCACCCTACAGCACATGCTACTACTGGAAAGGTACCGCAATACCCTGCTGTTAAAAATACTAGTATACCTGTTATGGCAACGCACACACTTTCAGATGAATGGCAGGGTTTTAAGAGAGGCTACATTTCCTACGAGTTGCTTCGATGTGCAACAACAACACAGTGTGTGTGTGTGTGTGTGTGTGTGTGTGTGTGTGTGTGTGTGTGTGTGTGTGTGTGTGTGTGTAGTGCTCTGCTTCCTCTCCCAGCAAGGACAGTAGGCGTGTCAGACGTTTTTTTTCTTTCATATGCAAACTGCAGCGGCTTTCAGGGTGACAAAATGGAAGGCATGCCTGCAAATTTGAGCACTCTTGCCGACAGCCAACGGACTGTGCTGAAAACATGCGCGCAAAGTCAAATATGACCCGAAATATGACCGCATAGAAACCACAACGAAACTTAGCAAAGCATCTTGCTGAGTAATATTGCGCCTTGTCCAGAGAACTCAAAGAGCAACAGGTTTGCGAATGCCCTCAAATAAAGACAAATGACTTTAATTTCTAATGTAACTGTTTTTGCCGTTGGAGTATGGCAAGGCAAATTATGGTAATGATCATTGTTTAATTTGACTTTATCTTTTTAGCTGACTTACTCAAGTAGGATGAGCTTAACCTTTAGATGCATGAGTGACTGGGCCCTACACCCAAAAGCAGGTCAAAAATGAGAATCAATGTGTTTTTATGCCATCTTTGTCATTTTGGTTAAGAATATCATTTGTATTATTGTTTGTATTATAGTTTTGCCCACATAAGAATGATTTCATTTGAAATTTCGTTTAAATCTGTTTATTTTTCACTTTATAACAGATTTTGAACATTTTGATAATTGAAAAAGACGAATATTACTCAGAACACCAATAGAAGAATGTCAACATCTGTTTTATGAACATTTTTCTACACTTTTCCTTTATCTGTCGCTATTCTCCATTCCTCCAAGTTTGTGCACTGCATTCTCTCTTGTATGATATTATCAGTGATAAAGAGCTTGGGGTAGTCATACAAATATTACAGTCTCTTTAAAAGTATAAAAGCTAACTTGAACATCTAAATGGAATGGTATCAAAAACATGTTTTTGAGGAATAGCTGGAATATAAAATGATAAAACCTTTTCATTGCAAAGATATTGCAAGAAAACGACCTCACCAGGTCATTTTTAACCATTTGTGCATCTAAGGGTTAACTTAGAGACGTTGCTGTTTTGATGTGGTGTCGTTCCAGTACTGACATTTCTGTAGGTATCGTACTGAAGTCAGTGTTTCGGTATCATGGAAGACTATAACTGATCGTGATGTCAAATCACAATACTTTCCCATATCATGCTAACTTTAACACAATAATACAATACAATACAATGCAATAACTTTATTAATCCCCGAAGGGAAATTCAATTGTCTGGTGTCTCATCTGTTTACTTCAGAATTAAATAGTCTAATTGCTGATGGTAAGAAAGATTTTCTGAATCTTTCTCATTTTTCTGAATCTCAAACCCTGCGTGAATTACATTTTTACTTGCAAAAACTAGAAATTCAAACAGACGTTTTAGTCACAAAAATCTATCTGAAATTTTCCTAATTTAGATGTAAAACACAAAACCACAAAGACACAGATGAAAGCTATATTCATACTATCTGAAAAAATACAACACTTGATACCAAAAGCTGCATGTTCATTACAGAGTCGCTGAAATTACAGAATGAAAGCAGCTGACCACAGAGACTGAGAGGCCTCACCATGAGTGTTGTGTGGTTGAGGTTCCAGGTGTAGGTGGTTAGGCTCCTGTTGACAGGGTCTACGATGGAGTCCTCGATGATGTACACAGAGCGAGACATGCCTCCAGGGAAGAACCGCTCCGCCCAGCGAGGCAACCGGTTGGTCTTCATAAGGAGGCGCCTGGAGAAGAGCCGATTGTCTGCAGTTACCTCCCGATACACAACGTCCTCCGTGAGAACGTGGGTGCTGGTTGACACACAAACACACAGCTGTGTCAGATAGAAGCTAACCATTAGGCATGAAGCTTTACAATGTTTCAGCATACTTTCACTTGTGCTCAAACTGTTGTCCATTAGTAGTTAGTAGCAAATATTTCCTGATATCTGGCACAACTTTTTTACACAACCAAACAGCCCTATGTTTGTGAAATCATCCATTATCTATACACCGCTTAATCCTCATCAGGGTCGCAGGGGGCTGGACACCCTGGACAGGTCACCATCCTATCACAGGGCTACACATAGAGACAAACAATCACACTCACACCTGTGGACAATTTAGTTACCAATTCACCTCAGCATGTTTTTGGACTGTGGGAGGAAGCTGGAGAACCCGGAGAAAACCCACACATGCACTAAGAAAACATGCAAACTCCATGCAGAAAGATCCCAGAAAGGTCGGGATGTGAACCGGGGATCTTCTAGGTGCAAAGCGAAAGTGCTAACCACCAAGCCACTGTGCAGCCCCTGATGCTGCTAGCTAAAGCAAAAAACAAATCAACTACCTGACCACTCAGGAAGGCTAAACTTGGTTTTACTTCTCTGGTGCATTTTCTCAGTTCCCTAGATTAACCATGACTGAGGCTCTTTTTTGCTGTCAGTCTTCAAAAGCAAAGCAGTGTACGCACAATACCTTTTATAGTAACATCCAAACTGCCTTCTAACTCGGCACACTTCTGCAGGCCTCTCAACACAATGGTACAAACACATTACATGTACTATTATTAAAAGCCAAACTTTCTTCTTTAAAGTTGAGAATTTACAGATTAAATCTTTTTTAAAACATATAATACACACTGATGCTGTATATATTAAAGTCTTATCATTATTGTGACTTATTGTCCCCAGTGCACAGTGGATATTTGACATGGACACCAAACCAAAAATACTGATCTAATAACATAAGCACTTTTTAATCACTTTCTGTGAATTATTATGAAATATCACATGTTAACAGGCTGATGCTGACCAGTACATTTTACCATTTTAGTTTAGTGTGTTAGCATGCTAACATTTGTTATTTAGCACAAAACACAAAGCACAGATGAGAGGGACGGGGACATTAATAGTTTAGCAAGTCAAGGGATCAAGAAATCTTAATTTTTAAAGTTTTGAGTGTCTGTATCAAACTTTACGACAATCCAGGTAATAGTTAAGACATTTCCATAACAGCCAAAAATGTGAGCCAGCATCGCAATTCATCTGATAGCTGTCAAAATACTGCAGCCTAAACCACAACTGTCAACCTCAAGGTGGGAATCAGGGAATCACAAAAATGTAGGACCACGAATAGCGGTACAAAAACCACCAAATGTGTTCCAAGAAGCACCTCTCATAAAAACCTGACAATAAAAGCATTTTATTACCTGAATGGGTTTGGATACCTCTGCCAGAAAGCAGCGACAACATGGTCCCATGCACTTTTAATGTCTGTGTTATTACAGAAATATTTGACCATTTTTCTCTTGCTGATGCGCTGGATGCCCTGAATCCCGAACCCTTAGGTCCCTTCTTGTGACTACATAAAACAATGAAAAGCTGGGTGCTGACTCCATCCAAAGTCTGGCGTGGTCCTGATGGAGTGGAAAGAGTTGATTGTTAAAAACCATGAAAGCACAGGGTCACATTTGATGATCACATCTGATTTCACAGTGTCACTTCTGTTAGTCCACTGTAGGAAATTCTGCTTATTATTTGACAGGATTGTTTCAATAGGATTTATGGATCAACAATCTTTTATTAGATATTTAATTTGCTGGTTAATTCAGAAACATCTGGTATGTTATCCATGAATAATCTCTTAGCTGGCTTTATAGAAACCAGTTGAGCGATGTTTTGTTTGTTAATCTTGGTTGTGTCACAACTGCATTTTCCCTTTACAGTAGATATTAGTTGTACAGTAGCATATCCGCGAATACCAAAGGCCACAATGAGCCAGGGAAGTGTGTGATGAATTTTCTAAATATAAAAAAGGGATTGAAGCAATATCCTTCTTGCCAAATTACAGTAATCGGTAAACATCTATAGCGCCATATGTAAACCATGCCATGTCTCCCTACTGTCTCCCTACTGTCAGTGGTGGGAGTGTGTGTTTGTGGGCGTGTGTGTGTCTGTGTATGTATGGGTGTGTGTGTATGTATGTGTGTGTGGACGTGTGTACGTGTGCGTGCTCCTGCAGTTGTGTGCATATATGTATATATGGAGGGAGGGAGGGAGGGACGGGTTTTCTTCTTTTTAATGTTTTTAATGTTGTAAAGCACTTTGCGTTGCATTTTTAACTGTATGAAAAGTACTATATAAATAAAGTTTGATTTGATTTGATGATAAACTCAATTGATCTATTATTCGCAAAACACCCTAAATGCATCCATACAAGTCATATTTCCCCCATTGTGTAAAAATTAAGTTGTTGTTTAGGCATTACGTACACGTCACCTTGAAATACAGCCTACACTGTGCTACAGCTGAGGTTAAAGCTTGTTGTTAGCTTCCTGAATACCGTTACTGCTACAATGTTAGCTCCCTGGGCAGCTAAGTGCTAGCTAATTAGCTTCAAGAAAACTTTAAATACTCAAATAACTCAACATATTTACATGTAACGGTTATAGTGAGACTAAGTAACAGCCGGTGTATTCATTATTTTACAGTTCAATCGTGACTAATGAACATTTGACAGGTACCTATGTTAATAAAGTTGAGCTAGTCTCAACGCCAAGCGGACATTTAACCAAAGATTCAAACGCACTCAGCTGCAATAGGAAACAAGACGAGCTTACCTGGAGTTACTGCTAATGAAATGCTAAGCTAATAAACATCCGTAGACTGTTTGCTTGCTGTGCCTCCAGCCCTAACACTTCCAAACATTAGCTAATTACATGCATTATGCTACATGTGACAGACGGGAGGAGCAGTGATGGTCGGGGTCGGACTGTTTTACAGGAACACTGCTTCCGGCTATCGTTTCAAAGTAAAGCTCTTAGTCTTCTTTTCGTTAACTGGCGGTTGACAAACCAGCTTAAAGACGCACCACCGCCACCTATCGGACTAGAATGTGAAACAGTAGATTGGCAGACAAAATGAAAAGAAAAAATATCTGCATGTAAAAATATGTAAAAATTATTTGTTATTAAAATAGTATGGAAACTAAACTGAAAACAACAACTCAATAAACCCCACAAGCAAAGAAACAAACAACAGAGATTTATATAATTATGAAAGATAATGATACAATTTATATTTTGACTGTTTTTGACAAGACAGAATTGCAGAATGGGACTTTGGCTCGAGGGTGAATACCGCCATTTTTCAACTGATGACAACAATTAATTAATTGTTTAAATAGATAATAAACAAACAAATAAATAAATGAATAACTGTGTTCAATTAAAGAGTTTAACATCACTGAAAGGTTGACTCTTCAAAAAGATCATATTATTACAATCCCCAAAGGATAAGATAAGAATACGGCTTCTAGACAAGGGTTTCTTTGTTGCTTAATGTATACCCATATCTAAGAAACTGTAATAAATCTTTCCAAACCTAAGGGTGATGGTTATTCACTGATACAGAAGAAGACTGAATAAATAAATAAATAAATAAATAAATAAATAAATAAATGTTTGTAAATATTTGTAAATACTTTTGATCATTTACAAATGATGTATACAAATATCCATTAATAAATGTTCTGTTTTATGTGTTTATTTATTTGTTCATTTATTATATAAATAATCAAACATATTTACAAATATTTGTTGGCAAAAACTTTATTTATTTATTTAGCATGTAAATGATCAAAGCTATTTAAATATTTGTAAACAAATACTCACTTATTTGTAAACAAATATTTATTTACTTGTAAACTGATATTTCTTTACTTGTAAGCAAATGTTTTTATTTTAAAACTGATATGTTTTAATTTATTTTTTGTGAACAAGATTCACTTCTCGCCCTTATCGGGCTCGCAGACACAGGAGGCCTGCAAAGTCCACTGCTGTCCATAGACGAAGGCAAACTGTCCGGCACAGACACTAGTCAGCCAAATAAAAATGAACTGCATGCATTAGAATAGCAGTGCGCGCATTTATGTAATTCTACAAAACAAAATGAAGCAATAAAACAAAACAGATTTACTTGCCTTTCTCTTTGAACTTACTTTACGTGAAAACAAGTGTTGTTTGAATGATCCTGCATCACCAAAAATCAACCTTTTTTCAATGAAGAACACATTAAATTAATCAGAAATACAGTCTAGCCATTGTTAATGTGGTAAATGACTATTCTAGCTGGAAACGACCGATTTTTAATGGAATATCTACATAGAGGTACAGAGGAACATTTCCAGCAACCATCACTCCTGTGTTCTAATGATACATTGTGTTAACTAATGGTGTTGAAAGGCTAACTGATGATTAGAAAACCCTTGTGCAATTATGTCAGCACATGAATAAAAGTGTGAGTTTTCATTGAAAACATGAAACTGTCTGGGGGATCCCAAACTTTTCAAAGGTACTGTATACCAACATCATATATCAGTATGCAACTATGGTGTCCTGTAGTGTCCACTGTCGTCCTGTAGGTGGCGCACTAGAATTAGTCCAACTGTCGCTGCCTCTTCTTCGTTGGTGCACTTGCCTGCAGAGGGAAGTGTCCTCCATGGTGTCATTGTAGGGCTTCTGAGGTTGAATATCCACAAGTAAAACGATGTCTGGGTACACGCCAGACCAGAAGCTCCGTGTCGAGCAGCTAGCGAAGCTCCGGAGGCAGTGGCTGAAGGACCAGGAGCTCAGTGCGAGGGAGCCCGTGATACAACCCAAACCTCCTGGCGCCGTCGAAAAGTTCTGGACTGGTTTTCTGGAGCCGAAGAGCCTGTGGAGGCTTTACGTGAGTCCGGCTACGCAGCTAACGCAGGCTAGCTAGCTAACAAAACAACCGCTTATTATAAAAGTATGCATGCAAAACTATTGGAGCAATTTACAAAGTGCAACTGTAGTCACTGTCCTTTTGTTTTTAGTTAATGTAACGTTATCTTGTTTACAGTTACAGTACGGAGTAGCTGTTAACTCCAACGTGAACATTATTATTATTATTATTATTATTATTACTATTATTATTATTATTATTATTATTATTATTAATAAGTAAACATTATTTACATGACAGGCTTGTGTGTCAATGTAGGGTTTATTTGGGACTAAACAGTAAGTTTTGTAAAATTCTGCCTAAATTTTGAGAATTTGTTGTTTTCAGACCTGGGAGTTGTATTTTCAGTTCCAAAGATGTCTTTCTTGTAAAGTTATTTTAATGTTTCTCCAGAAATGTAACTCCTACAGCCATTAAATTTTGTGGATGTCACAGACAGAATTGGCAAAATGACACCAGCAGAGGACAGATTTTAATTTAGTGGCCTTTGAAAATGGAAAGATGCTAAATAAAATTGATTTGGAAGCGGCTTGTAACTTTACACACGCAATGGCAATGCACACCCCTCTGCACATCACTTTTTATACTCTGAATGAGTCCACATCTGCATTTTGACATAACCATTATCTGTGCACTGCTCTGTAATAATAATAGTAATAATAACTTTATTTATGTAGCATCTTTAAGAACACAAGCTGCTTTGACAGTTAAAACATGCACCATAGACAATCACGCAAGACATCAGGAGACAAAGCAGAGCAGTCAATTAAAATAAACAGTAATAATGATAATAATAACTAGCTAGATTAGCACACATATCAAACAAGGGCACTAGGCAGTTTAAAAATTAAAGAATCAAATGGAAGGCTAAAAAAGATAAATGAAAAATAAAAATAAAAAATAGTGAATTTAAGAATTAGAGTCGACATCACACAAAAGACAATATATAAATCTATAAAAGGCAATATATAAAATAAACAGGGCATAATACAGAATAAAACACTGAAACTAATTAAAGCTAAAAATAAACTTCACATAAAAGCAAGTCTATAAAAGAAATGATTTTAAAGAAGTCACTGACTGCAAGCCTTATCTCCTCAGGCAGGTCCTTTCAAAGTGGAGGGGTTCTGATGGAGAAAGCTCAGTCACCTTTAGATGTAAGCCTTGACTTTGGAAAAACCATAGGATCCACCTGAGGATCTAAGAATGAGAGCAGGTTCATACTGGGTCAACAGATTGCTAATATAGATTGAGACCCTTTAGAAGTGATCAGTAAAGTCTTAAAATCAATTCTAAAACGAGCAGGGAGCCAGTAGAGGGAAGCCAGGATAGGTGTGATGTGATGTCTGTTAAAACTGGTAAGGTTGTGAGGGGCTGGACTATCCCAGCTGACTCAAAGTGATGGCAGGGGACCCCCTGGAGACGTCAATGGGCTTTTACAGAGCCACATAGAAAGACAGACAACCAAGCACAGTTGCATTCACACCAGTTAACCTCAGCATGGTTTTGGACTGTGGGAGGAAGCCAGAGCACCTGGTAAGAACTCGCACAGGGAGAACATCTAATCTGCACACACAAAGACCCCAGGCTGAGAGTTGAACCCAGGACCTGCTAGCTGTGAGCAACAGTGCTAACCACCGCTCACCATGTCGTCTCATTTTGACATATCAACACTGTAAAAACCTGGAACTTGGCTTGCCATACTTCCACACAGTAAATGCTAGTTGGTGAAATGTCAAGTACTGTAGTTGAAAGTATGGATACACACATATATATATATATATATATATATATATATATATATATATATATATATATATATATATATATATATATATATATATATATATATATATATATATATATGTGTGTGTGTATCCATTATGTGTGTATCTTTCTTAATACGTTATTTGTTTTTCTCCTTGCAGACCTACAAAGCGTACAAAGGAGGAGTTTTCGCATTAACGCGGCTGTTGATACCTGCTTGGATTGTTCACTACTACGTGAAATACCATGTTGCTGTAAGTTATCAGAAATGTGCAAGCAAAGAAGGCTACTTTACATTACTTAGTTCATGCAGGTGTCAACTTGACTGTATAAAAACAAAATTGTCATTGGTTCCCCACAGCAAAGACCATATGGTATTGTGGAAGTGAAACCCAAGCTGTTCCCAGTAAGTATACCTTGTTTATTAATCCATATAATCACTGTTTTTATTTTCTATACATACAGTTCTGATTAGTTTGCTTTACCTGCCATAACAAAGTCTGATCCCATGCATACGGACATTTGCCAGAGACACTCTCACATTAACCTCTTGGAGGTCTTACTGGAGAAAAGAGTATTTTCTGAATCTTTCATTTTGTCATTTTTTTGTGCCCAGGGTGACACCATTCTGGAGACAGGCGAAGTTGTTCCAGATCTCCCTGAGACCCACAGCCATCATTGAAATATTTCAATTATTTCCTCAAGTTTCTGTTGTAAAAACTGTGTATATGTCATTAAAATATTACAGTCATTTTTGTGCGTGACTCTGACTTTACCAATGATTGTTTATACTGATGTATTCCAGTTGATTTTTGGGATTTTTTTTCCTGAGCGATTGTACTAAGGGCAAAATTACATTTAAATGTTCTGTGTTGTGGTGTTCTTTGGATGTAGATTCAAAAATCCTGCAAAGTCCAGGGCACTGTCGTTTTCAATCAATAATTAAAATGGGTTTATTATCATAACATGGTCACGTGTAAAGGCTGTGATGCATTTTGGCATCAAGTCTTCACTTGTTAGCCAAGCAGATCGCAAAGGCTCTTTTCTAGTAGGAATCTTCTACGTGATGTTGTGGCCGTTAAAGAATGCAAACATTAAAAACTCCAGTAGATGGCAATGTCTTGGAACACAATAGTTTTAAATCAAACAGCATCAAAGTGAATACAATGATTAACAATGGCTACCAGAGCAAACAAATGCATTTAGATAATTAAAAAAAGACAAATATATGTTTAAAATAAAAGCAGTGACATGTTTACTTGGTAGCCTGTAATTTGTAAAATTATATTTTAGTAGTTGGATGCATGAAATTTTGAATTGCAATATTAAGGCAAAGTGTCCCGAATCTTAAAACAAAAATCCTTTAAGTGGAGAAATCCATTTGCAGTAACTGGTGAGCTGCATGTCTGTGGTCATAATTTCATGTAGACTTTGAATTTTATACCAACTGGTATACTGTAATTACTGATGATTGGCTGAATTTTCAGGGAGCAGAGATACACCAGCAAACTGTCAAACAAAAAATACTTTCTAGCACCACATATGTTTACTGTCTTAACTGACACATTTCAATTGTTAATTCATAAGACAGTAAACATTCATGGAACTAAAAGTGCTATTAGCACTAAATTTATATAGGTAACCATAGGATATGGGATTTTTTTAAAATCTGCAATTTGTGACAAAAAGTTAGTATTGTTGATGGAAAAAACTTTCTTTTCTCTAGTCATTACTAGATTATGGTGACATTTTATCCATGCATGATTCAGCAGGACTCCTAATCCCTTGGACACTATTTATCATTCTGCAATAGGATTTATTACTGGTGATAGCTATAGCACTCATCGCTGTGAACTGTATAACCCTCTGTCAACCAGTTTTAATTATTTTTATTTCTCTCCCATTACATTACTTAATTACTGTCTTTTTAAAATGAACCCTTACAACATACACTTCACAGGTGCTTGGAAAATACAGTTTTAGTCCATGTTTTTTAAAAAATCTTAAACATTCCAATTAAAGCTCAAATTAATATATAAAAGCTTTATTAATAATATATTGCTATCCAAACCTCAGTGCACAATTAGTCTGAACAAAGGTTTAAAACAAAACAAATATGGGTGTTTTTTTTTTTTTTTAAAGTGAGGCTTTTATTGTGAAGGCAGAAGTTGTTCGTTGAATTATGGAATACTGAAGACTGTACGATGTGATATCGAAGGAAGGGTCTTGTTAACTATCAATATGATGTTAACAGTCACTCACCCGTGTAGAAATGAATGAGTTTCTACAACACTGAGAGGAGTAGTCAATTGCCAGCCGCATACCTGTGTGAGGAAGTAAGAGGTAAATATTACACAACTTTTCTTTAACGTTCTAACTAGCCGCAGATCTGCTAGCCTCCCCTAGCTACACTGCGTTAGCCTACTTAGCTAGCCTGCTAACTTTAGCGAAACAAGTTAATCTGGTTTCTGGATGTTTTAGTCATTAACCACACCTACATATGTCTGACAGAGCTATTCGTATACACGCTGTGGTTGTCATATATATGTGTAACAGCGCTTACACTGGATGTATTCACTATTGTTTGCCAACACTACTCACTTCGTTGAGGGAACCATGACTGCTGTAGGCTAGCCTGCTAAGCTAGAGCCTGCTACGCTAACAAAACGAAAAACAACAGATTTAAATGCGGGGAAGGACAGAGAGGAATGTCGGTTTTGACAACACTGGGTTAACTGCGATATTTTTTTTTCCAAATTAGCAATGAATGAGAAAGACATTGATGAAGTCTAATGTCTGACGGTATAGCGCTGGTGTAAGTCCTTCATAGTTATGTATGTCCGACTGTTCTGTGTCTTTGTACTGAGGTCTTAGTGTAACATATTTTTCTCGTTATTCCAAAAAATCTAATGTTTTGATTACACGTGCTCATGTGTAACATGCACATAAGTAAATGTGGTACCGTTTGTGTTGGCATTGTCTTTGTCCTCCACATTTGGAGGGACTTAAAACAAAATAAGCTGTTACGTCCCAGTGGTATTGCAGCACCCATCTATTAGCATGATTCAGTACATCATAGTGCACTGTTTTGGTGACATTGTGTTACTGTAAAAATCCATTTCTGTGTTTGTCATTGTGATTATAGTTAAAGATGGTGTTGGACTGCATTATATGAAGATGTGTCTTACTTTTTGTAATTCCTATTTACACACTGTGGGACAGAATATTAGAAAATATTTGATTGCTCATAGACATCTGAAATATGAGAAAGTGCCCAGCAGCTGTTTTATAAGGACCAGAAATGTCAGAGACCATTGGTTCCCTTGATCCAGTCCAATTTGTAGTTTTAGCATGTTTTGATTTAAATATTTGAATCTATAAAGCAACTAGTAGCTACAACTGTCAAAAAGATGTAGTGGAGTAAAATGTACACAGGGTTTCAGCAGGGCATTGAAAAGTATCAATAGCCATTAAGTTGATTCTGCAAAAATTAAGGCCTTAAATGGCATTAAAAATTACTAAATTTGATTCTCAGTGGCATTAAAAATTCTTTCTGCAGTTTTCAGGAAAATATTTGACAATAATGATATATAATTGTAGACTGTGATTCGTCAGATATGTGCATCTGCGTAAACATGCCGAAGCATTGCGATAATTGTTCTGGCCAGTCGGGTACAATTGCCAAAAATTGCATGCTTTTAAAGTGGCCAGCAGGCTGGACCAGGAGGAGAACTGGGAAATGGGGAAATGCAAATTCCAGCAAAATGTAAAATGTAGGAACAGTTTTTATATAAAAATCATCTTTTACAAAAAAAAACCTGCTTAATTTGTGGAGTTCATAGTCATGGCATTAAAATTTTTTACAGTATAAATGTATTTAAAATGGCATTAAAAAGCATTAAATTTGACTGGCTGATTTCTGCAGAAACCCTGTGTACAGTGTTTGCCTCTAAAACACTCAAGTAGAGTATCTCATACTGGTGTTAAATACTGTTCCTGTAGATGCATTTAGTTAATTTTTACCATTGCAGCTGTGTAGTATAAAACTACTTTATCTGCAGCTCTGCAAGTTTTTTAATGCTTGGTGACCAATGTCTGTACCTACTGTAGGTGTTTTTTTTTTTTGCTACGTTTTGGACAGATCCAGGCTAGCTATTTCCCACTATGTCTATTTGCTAAGCTAAGCTAACCAGCGACTGTAGCTCTATAGTTTGTTCCTTTAATGAGGCATCTGAGCCAAACTGTAAATGATGCATAGTTTGATGTTGGCATATTTACTTCCCCTTGCCAGAGAGATGTTTCATGATTGTGTTCTCTGTCTTTATGCAAGGCCTGCATCGTATTGTTAAATGTACTGTGCACCAAGTTGCATTATGAGCACATCTGTAACACGTTTTCATTAAAAAAAGACCAACTTTCCACATGTTTCAGTCTTTCATTGCATGTGATCTTCATTATTTAGCTGTCATCCCTCAAATTCTCATGCTAGTGCTTTCATAGCGCTCTTAAAAGTCCACATAAACTTCTACTTTTTGACTTCTTCGGCGATGGTGCACCGCAGCAACCTCTGTGACTTTATTGCTAAAACATGTAATGTAATGACGTCAATCAAATTTAATATTGTAAACATTATACAAATTTTACTGTATGACACAAGACAAGGTATATAGAGTACTTTATTATTCTTTTCAATGATAAAAAATGGCGGAGAAGGTAACTAAAAGGTCAGCGCATTGTCAAACAGATAATGTTATTTAATGTGACGTCTTCAGTGATGCTTTATGTAGCATGCATAGCAGCATACAGACTTTTAAGTGGAGTTCACTCTGGTATCAAGGCACATTTATCTCTAAATATTGGATTTTTTTTTTTTAGAAATTGACAGGTTACTGCTCACTCTGTAACTGCCCTGCCGTTATTTTTTGGTAAATGTGAGAATTTCCAAAATTCAAAATCACCTTAATCTGCTTTTTCTTTTTGCCAGACCATGTCAGCAATCAAGGTTGCCCTGCAACAGAGCCAGAAGAGTGGCAGAAGCAAAACCTCCAAAACAATGTCTGCAGAGGTGTCACCAGACTCCAAATGTCCCATCTGTTTGGACATATTTAACAACATGTCTTACCTGGATCTCTGCCTGCACAAGTTCTGTTTCCGCTGTATTCATGAGTGGTCCAAGAACAAAGCTGAATGTCCACTGTGCAAGCAGCCATTTAATTCAATCTATCACAGTATAAAATCGGAGCAAGACTTTAAGAAATATGACCTGCGGCCACTGGAAACTGCTTCTTTTGGTACTTTTCAGGGAGTGCGGTTTAGATACCGCACAACTCTTACTGGTGTCCAACGACAGCCGAGGCGAAGGACCTCTCCACCTCCAGACAACGGAGTACTTTTCGAAGCCTCAACAAATCAACCCCAACAGCAGTGCAACCGTTACATCCAACACGTGATGACGAGGTTGGCCGCCAGGAGAAGAGCTGCAAGTGAAGGCAGGACAGTGAACAGTGTACGGGAGCAAGAGATGGTAAACTTCAGGAGGGAACTGTACCGACGGGGATTTAGGGTCCGAAATGTTCGAGATGGTGGTCGCTCTCGAGACATCTCAGCTGAGTTCTACAGAAGAAATCCTGCCTGTCTACATAGACTGATCCCTTGGTTAAAAAGAGAACTCACTGTGCTGTACGGGGCCCATGGCTCTTTGGTCAACATAGTTCAGCACATCATCATGTCACGTATTACACGTTATGACATGGAGGATGGAGCTATTCAAGAGGAGCTCAGGCCATTTCTGCAGGGTCGCACAGAGCACTTTCTGCATGAGTTCACCAGTTTTGCAAAGTCCCCCTTTAATATGGAGGCCTACGACCAGCATGCTGTTTATGACTTCCCAGCTCCTTCTTCAAATGAAGACAGCAGCACCAACTCATCTGTCATTGCTATCTCAGAGGATGAGGAAAATGCTACAGAGTTGGACCATCCAGGAGCCTCAACATCTACTCTGAGCAACTCGATGTGGGATGATGAGACGCCTGGGCCATCATATTCTACGACAGCAGAACAGGCCAGAGCAGAACGACTGTCAGTCCCGGACTCTGATTCTGACACCAGTTTAGAGGAAGAGCCACATGAGTTTGGCGCTTCTCCACAGCAAATGAGTCCTCATAACCAAACAGACTTGTCTCAGGGTGAATGTAACAACGAAGAATGTCTTTCCTCTGACAGCGACGACTGTGTCATTGTAGGGTTCGTTAAACCAACAGCAGAGAGGACTCCTGAGCTGGTTCATCTGTCCTCTGACTCTGATGAATCTGCCAGCGAAGATACTAAAGAAGTGCCTCTTCTGCCTCAGCATATCCGCTTCACCAGTCTGAGTCCTGCAGCTTCACAGAACAGCGATGCCAGTGGTGTTGGGCGATCGGAAAATCAAATGGATTCTAAAGAAAGATGCAGCTCATCGACATCTAGCAGATGCAAGACATCCAGCAGATGCAAGACATCCAGCAAGTCAAACAGAAAAGACACAGAAAGAAGATTTGACAGTAAAGAGAGATCTCGGGAGAGGCACCGGTCAAAGGACAGAGACCACAGGAGAAGGAGGAGGTCAAGAAGTGGAGAGCGCCGGCACTGCAGAAGCCCAGTGGTCTCCCACAGCAGTGTGAGCGCTCATTCCAATGACCGAGGCTGGGGCAGAGACTACTCAAAATGTGACAGTCGTTACAAAAGGAGGGACAGTGATCACACTTATCAGTATAGTCATTATGGCCAAGAGAGAAATGATAGTGGGATGCATTTAACACAGAGACAGTCCTACTTTTACACTAGCCACAAGTCCTCAGAATTGCGCTCTCGCTCCAGGAGCCACAGCAGAGACTCGCAGAGACAGGATAGGAGGCATTCTCGATCTAGGACTTATTCCAGCAGTTGCTCTCCTTCGGTAAAAAGAAAATCTCACCATGACAAGCCTGGCGGGAAGAGGAAATACAAAACGAGGCATTTGGACGAACCGTCCAGTAGCACACTTTCTAACTTGCACACCGAAGGCGACTCGACGAAACACAAGAAAAAAAGCAAAGAGAAGAGTCGCAAGAAATCCAAAGAGAGATCGAGAAAGACCAGCCGGAGTCTCAGCGTGGAGCTCATCAGTGACGACAAAGCGTATGAGCGAAGCAGGCGTCACCATAAGAAAAAGAAGAAACACAAGAAGAAAAGCAGAAGGCACAAGAGCAGTGAACCCACAGAGAAGCGCTTACCCGCGGTCATCACCATCGATAGTGACAGTGACTCCTGTGCTAATGATAGCATCACCCAGGCCAGTAGCGCTAATAAGGAGAACCCCACTGAGAATACCACAGATGATCCAGTCGACCCCACACCTGCAGACTCACTGTCGTATTCGTGCTGATGGATTTACCCTCAGCTGCTAAAACCTGCCACCAGTATTTTAGTATATTAAATTCACCAGCCCTCGGTGATGGTGGACACACGTGCACTTAAATGCCACCAAAAATGTTTTCTACAGAGACATTTCATTGGACTTTGGCTCACATTACAAGTACGGATATCTGTACTGAACTGGAGCGAGGTCATCACCAGATAAATGACGTAAAACAATGCTATTTTATGTGCAAACGTGCCACTCTGAACAAATCAGAAAGAAGTAATAATATTGTTTTTTTTTTTTTTTATTGGAGTCGCACGTTTTTCAAGAATTAGCTCTCATTCTGGAAATTCATTTTATTCTATGTTGTATTTTACGTCTAAGGTGCTCTCAGGGATCATACTGATTAAATTTTTTTTGTTGTCATAAGTCAGCTATATTCTTGAGACAAAACTATTTCTACCTGCTGCTCATGGAGGTGTGCTTATTATCTGCAGCTGGTGTTTGGATTTCAGAATGGGCTCTTTTCTATTGAATTTTATTTAAGAATAAATTGCAATGCATAACTGTGTGCACTCTATTTATGCATTTTTTTGTCATTATTTAAGGTATGAGGGCTGGAATTTTGTTACATAACAGTGTAAACATATTTTATATTCATTGTTGTTACATAGTAATGGAAAATTTGCCAATTATAACTTAAATAATTGAACAGATCATGAGGAAAAGTCCCATTTTTACGCTAAAAACCTAGGTAGATACAATTATATTCTGATAACGGGAGACCAAAATATCAAGTGACTGATGTGCCATGGCAGAAAGTTTTAAAATGCTGCCTAAGAAATGAAAAAAGAAAAGGAATTACGACTTTAATTTTATCGTCTTATATTACAGCTTCATACACAAACAGGATAAAGCCAAGATATGAAAGGAGGAAGAGAGTTTAAGACAAGGCAAGTATAGAGTGAAACTAAACTTACATGCAAAAACAGGTGTAGGTATCATAAAGTATTAAAACACAAGAGGTTAAGACATAAAATGAAACATAATTCAATATAACTGTATAAACGCATATAAAAAAATGATGAAATAAGACAGTGATCACTTTAATGAAAGATTGTCCTGTCTTTGTCTATTTTTTTTAATGTTTATCTGGATCAAACTGTCATGATGTGTAATTGCACATCATTTTATATTATGACAGCAAAGACATGCCTTTATGAAGCTTTAATATTCCTAGTAACAAAATAATTTATGATTATAAGCAAAACTGTAATAGTGATTGTGACATTTAGGATGTGTATTTGGCATAATTATCCTTGACACTAACATAATTTACAGGTGCATTTTTTAGGTATATAAAATTAAAAAAAACATCTATTTTGCAATTATATGAATTATATTGTTAAAAATATTACTTTCATGATTGAAATCAATCATTTGGATGCATGCAGTCACAATGTCGGGGCTGCAATCATTTTTAACCAACTTGAATTGCTCATTTAAAGCTATTTGAACTTGAGAAAACAATTTGATTGGTTCCAATCTATAGCACAGGGCAGGTAAAGTCATGCGGAAACATAGGAACAATTTTAAAAAATGATCACTTTTTTTGCTCAATTATTATCCTTAAAGTTCAGTGTGAAATTTTCAGTGTTAACTGCGGAGTGGACTTTAGCACCAACGGATTCATGGAAAGTTTAAGTTAAATTAAAGCTGCAAGCAGCGTTGGACGGGTCCTCGCATTCGTGCTAAACTTTTGTAGATGTGTCTATGCTATTGTTTGTTTGTGAAGGTTAGCAAGATTAAATAAAAAATTGAATGCCAAAACATTAAAACAGCTGTTTTAAGAAAATTCCAGTTTGATAAATCAGTATTGCTTTGGTGTAATTCAGTCACCCGAATTATGAACCATAAAGGAGTTTGTGTTAAAACATGTTAAATCCCATTAAACACAAATACATTATTATGGAATATAGAATTGTTTGGTTCAGACATTTGACTCTTTTCCTACCAGTGTCTTAACAGACAAAATGAGAAGTTATGATGCAATCACATAAGTCACAAAATAGTTTATTAGTCAGCAGCAAAATCAAAACTATTTACAATGTGCAAAGTACAAACTGTGGTGGGCTTCTGCTACAGTGGAGGGCTAAAAGTAAAACTATATACAAGTACAGGTGCTGGTCATATAATTCGAATATCATGAAAAAAGTTGTTCAATCTTCTGTTTGAGCTTTATCATGTTTAGAAAGCAGATCAGATAATTACAGTTTGTTAGTGCTGAATACATTTATAAACCACAGTAAAAATCCGTTTTATTGTTTAGAAACAACAAGACTGTTGGCACAAAAGAAAAACAAACGGGTGTGTCTTTGGCTTCGGTGCAGCTCGTTTTGGATCAACTGTGAGTATTAGTGTGTTTTTTTTTTTTCTTCTTCTGGTATTTCAGGTATACCGCAGAGTAGTAATAAAACTGGGCCTGGATTGGAGCCATCAGCTGGTGCCATGCTGGTGAGAGAAACGCTTTCATCAATGTTGGGGCTCTTCATACTGATTTGGAGCCCATCAGTCAGGGTGACTCCAGCTGCAGCCAGTAGACTTATGGTGCACAACATGGGGGCAGATAATAATGACTGATTGCATTAGGAGGAGTGTGTGTGAGTGTGTGTGTTCTTGTGCACTGCCATAAAATCTTCCCCTTCGCGTGCCAGCCATGGGAAACCAAATCAGTGGCTGTTATTCAAGAAGAACATCGCCCTGCCTTTACGGTTTTTCAGATGTCAGTATGAAGTGTGTATATGATGCCTTTCTATAATTAGAAACAGCAGAGGGTGCTGTGTGCAGAGGTGTGTTGCTCTGCAGTTCCCAGTTGTCTTTGACTGAAAATTAAGTAAATATAGAAAATGATTGACCGTGTGAGGCCAAGAAGGTTTCAATAAATTTCCTCCATCCCCTGGGCACAACAGATTTTATGAACATGTTAAATATTAGGTTTTTATATGTGTGTGAGTTGTCATCATAGTTTTAGCATAGTTTTTTCTATGTGCTTGTTTAGTTTTGTCACCTGTGTCAAAGGTGCTAAACAAATAAGTTGAATGGCTAAAGTGAATAATTGACTAAGTTGTGATTGTTACAATAGAAGTTTTTTCATTGTAATGTAAGGCTTTATAACATTGTTAAGGTTGGTGTTAAAATCTAGAAAGAAGAAGAAGAAGATTAAAGAAAGAAAGTACCTAAAAAATAAGCAATGAAATAAAAGGGAAAAAGTTAAAACAATCAAAGTTTTATAAATTATGGGAAAAAAAAGATGTAAGAAATTCAAGAAGTTTATTTAATAACTAAAGATGTAACTTTGTAAATAAGTGTTGTAGTCTATTTCACTTATTTGATCGATAGGTGTAGTGAGAGACAGGCAGATAAGGGGTAGAAATAAGAATGAGGGCAACTCATACAGCACGGGGTTGCTAGCGGGAATCGAACCCGGGCCTCAGCGTTGGGGACCTAGTACATGCGTGAGTGGCTTAATCCGTAGAGCTATATGGACACACATGTTATGTGCTTTTAAACATGTATTCATCCAATAGAAAGTCTAGGGGTAGGGTTAGGGTTACAGAGGAAGGTCCTGACAGTAGCAATGTACCAAAAACATGGGTATTAAATTTTACATATTTCCATAATTTAATATTAAGTCAAACTAGCCAAAAAAGTCTTAAAATGAATGTGGGGTTTTCCCGGTGGATTTTGGCCGTGCTATATAGACCGGCCAAAATCCAACGGGAAAACCGGGGATTAATTTCTCTTAATATTCGGCTGCTTCGTTTGGACATTAAAAATAAAATTGTATACATATTTTTTAACCCTATTTTTGTTATACAACTGTAAGGACCTTGCTCTGTAACCCTAACCCTACCCTAGACATTCTATTGCATTTATACATGTTTTAAAGCACATCACATGTGTGCTCATGTAGCTCTACGGGTTAAGCCACTCACGCATTTGTACTAGGTCCCCAACGCTGAGGCCTGGGTTCGACTCCCGCTTGCAAACTCCATGCTGTATGAGCTGGCCTACCTCTTATTTCTAACCCCGTGTCTGGCTGTCTCTCACTACACCTTCCAAAGAAAAAGTGAAAGACACTAGTACACTTATTTCAATAGTTAAATATTTCTTCACAAATAAACACTAAAGACAATAACACTTTTACTAGGAATTAAACACAATTTCCTATGAAAAACTTTAAATATACAATTACACATTAAAATTTACTACAAGTTTCTTAAAATTACAAACTACAACAGTTTATTACAAACATTT